>NW_010317378.1:0-17781 GCF_000700745.2 Antrostomus carolinensis | reverse complement strand
TCCCGTGAGAGGGAACCCACGCTGGTGTGGGACAAGGAGTCCTCCCCCTGAAGAGGAAGGAGCAGCAGAAACAATGTGTGATGAACTGACCCCAACCCCTATTCCCTGTCCCCCTGTGCTGCTGGGGGAAAGAGGTGGAAATCAGGAGAGAAGTTGAGCCCGGGAAGAAAGGAGGGGTGGGGGGAGGTGTTTTAAGATTTGGTTTTACTTCTTGTTATCCTTTTGTCTGATTGGTAATAAATTAAAATTTGTTTTTTCCCCAAAGTCGAGTCTGTTTTGCCCGTGCCAGTAATTGGTGAATGATCTCTCTCTGTCCTTATCTCAACCCATGAGCCTTTCATTATATTTTTCTCTCCCCCTGCCCAGCTGAAGAGGAGGAATGATAGAGTGGGCTTTGGTGGGCATCTGGCACCCAGCCAGGGTCAATCCACCATATTTGTTGGTTTTTTTCTTTTTTTTTTAGATTTGTTTGCTTCCTTCAGACTAGGAAATGCCATTTAAGAAAGCCTAGTGTCAGGAATTAAAATCCTGACTGCTTCCAAGTTCAAGTGATACAAGGAGTGACTGTTTTCTGGTTTGCACTGTGACAAGGGTTAATTTCTAAAATTTCCCAATGCACAAGTAAATAGTTAATAGATAGCTAATAAAATGTGACTGAATTATAAGTCATAGCAGGTATGCTTAAAACATACTAAATAGTCACTACTTACATCTACTAGTGTTATGGACATCTATAGTATGTGTATTATTAGTAAGTGTTCTTAACACTTTCATAGTTTGTATTACTTGGTAAGACATATAACTACTTGAAAATTATCTGTGTTTTCACAACACAAAACCTGTGCTATTCAACTGTAAGAGGTTCCCAGACAAGTCTTAGGAAGAACTAAAGAGTCCAAAGGCTCCTTCCCAATGTTCACTGAGAACCCACTGCCAACAGGGAGGAGACTTAGGATTTTGGGTCTTATGTGAAACCACCAATGATAACAGCAAGGAACTGCCAATACTAGCCTCCAGCTACTCAGGAAGACTCTACTCCCAGAGTCCAGTTACCATGGTATTAAGAAAAGATTCTAGTTTTAAGCAGATTTTCAAAATACCTCTCTCTAACCCAGATTTGAGAATGTCCCCTCCTTATCAATTATGGACTCACTGGTCTGTATTTTGCTTTACTTATGTCCTGGATTTGTCATGGGATTAAAAGGAAGTGGGCCAACAGAAGATAATCAGGTTACAGAAAAAAAACAGTAGTTTTCTGAATATACTTTTATCATTTCCTAAACTTCAAATCTAACAATTCAATTCAATGGTTGCAATGTATTTCTGAAATCTAACAATATAAAATATTGTTTCTCCTGCTTTACATGCCTGCCATGACAAACAATATTGACAAATGCTGGAATTCTAGGTCTCTTCAGTTTTATAATATCTAAGGGCTCATTCACACAGAGTATTATTGTCATTTACACTTTGAAAGCAAAGAAGATAGATGGAGTAGAACTTGCTCATTGGCTTCTCTACAAGGAAAGAGATGGAAACAATGAGCACAGACACAAAGGGTCCTTAAGACCAAGGACCATCCCTGTATGGGTTTTGTTGAAGGGGTGAGGGGATTGACTTGTAGTTTTCAGCTTATGTGACCAATTATGGGACTCAAACAACTCTGTACAAATGACTCTGTTGTTAGCAGGGTTACATTTGCTATATAGGCGACTCTACTGCAAACTTCTTAGGCAGTCAACAGGGAATGAAAAAGGTGAAAAGGAGTATTTTAATAATTTGTGTGCTCTCTGCATATATGCTTTAAGTGAGAGGGCATCCAGGAGAGCATCCCATACCAGCTTTGTGTTTGTTTCCTGGGGTCTATTTGAAGTGCTTTGAGTTGCTACAAAAATCTGTTAAGAAGAGGATGCTTGCAGTTTTCATTTCAATAAGAAAAAGAATGCAATAAATACTCATATTTTAAAAAACAATGAAAACAAAAAAAACTTTTCTGCCCACCTAATTTCATGGCAAATTTAGGGATTTAATGGCAAAACAACAAATGAACAGATTATTTATATAAATGCTACAACATTTAACACACGCGCAAGTGTAAATAGCACTACAGTCTGGTTCTGTAATACATTATCAGGGCAACAAAAAATATGGTTATCCCAGAACCAGTTTCTGCCTGCACCTCCTGCACCACTTAATATGTGAAAGCCTAGGACGGCCTCGGTTTCTATGCTGAAGTACATGTTTTCCTTCCTACTGCTCCAGTGTGGGCCTCAGAAACTAAATAGGCTCTCAATGAATGAATATTTTAGGGTCATGGAAGAAGAGTGTTTGTAGTGGTACAATAATGAAGCTCTTTGCTGAGTATGTCTACCTAAGAGCTGTAGGAACAAAGGCCTAAGTGAGTTAATAAAACAGGACTAAAAATCTATGTTAACATTCAGCTGTGATGCTATTTCTTTCTGAAAGTTCAATTAGGTTTTCAACTTTGATTTTCACATCTTCAGAGTGGGAAGGTTGTATTGAGCCTTTACCAATGGGAAGTATGAATGAGAAATGAAAGGTGAAAAGTGCTAATAAAGTTTGTACAGTAGCAGCAGACCAGAAAACAAACAAACAAACAAACAAACAACAAAAAAAAGAAGGGATAGTGCAAACATGAAAGGGAAAATCTTATTTTTTCAAGGGAAGCTATAACAGAAATTATTAAAAAAGGAGATGTATAGAAAGTTTCAGATTCAGGAAAGGAAAAAGGAAGAAAAAACTTAAGAATGGAATTAAAATCTTACTATTTTCAGGGTTAGGGGGCAAAATTTATTTTCTCTTATTTATTCTTTCAACCTGTGAAGGAGAGATTACAACCTCTAGGCTGGAGATGACTGTCACAGTGAAAACTGACCTGGGGAAGTTCTATCACTAAATGACTAACAACATAAATGAGTAACAAAGCAAAAATATCTAAGAGTTACAAGGATATACACAATATCATCTAGCAGAAAAGGGAACTAACAGATCTGCAGGCTCCCTGATTCAGTCAGAAAATTCTCTCCCAATATTTATTCAAATGTTATTCACTAGAAACAGTCATAGTAGCTCCTTCTGTTGTTTGCTCGTATGAAAGTAGGTTGAAAATAATCCTACAACATTTATGAAAAATGGCCATGTTATGTTTAGAAGTACCTGAAATAACCAGGAACATATCTCTGCCCTCAGGTCATAATAAAACTAGGGCTGTGCAATGACTGTGTGGTCAGAACAGGAAGTTTACTTGAAACCAGATAAGAATCCCCTCCAGATGACTCTTTATGGCTACTACATTATGTTAGTGTTAATTCTGATAAATCCTAAAGTAAAGATTGAGGGAGCTAGCCTTAAATTTTCATCTGTTGCCTGCTGCAAACAACTCTAAACCAGGCAAACATGAAACTATATTACTCCAAAGGATCATTCTAAATACATTTTGTTAGATAATGCTCACTTTTCTGAGTCACTGAAATGCTCTCTTCTGACTACTGTAAAATACTCCTAAGAAATAAATGTTTCACCTTAATGCATGAGTACTCATTGATAGTACATCTGCATTGCATCCACTTTGACTAAAAATATTGTGCACATGGTGCTGGTGGATTTCACGAACAACACAGGACAGCTGCTGTTCTCAGATGGGATGTTTTACGTCTGTAACCATGACAGTGGGAAATGTAAAGCTGGCAATTCTAGGGGTTCAGAAGACTCATAATATTTAAATTTTTGTACTCAATATCTTAATCCCAGAAGTCTCACAATTATTTCAGAATATATTTCTGCCTTTCTAAAATACTTCAGTGCTTCTTGAGAAGGCATAAACCTTCCAGACCTTTGAAATTAAAAGTCAGTTAGAAAGAACACAGAAATAGCAGTTACTTGATTTTTAGTGTCAAGAATAGATCATTACTCTTAGGTAGTAGCTTTTGGAGCCAGGAGGCTGAATCTGTCAGTACCAAAAATGTGACTAGTACTGAAAAATAATTCGTAACATCTGTAGCTTGCAATATCCATTATACTCTGAAATATGTGTTCACTACACAGAATGGGTGGAAATGGAAAAGAGCAGTTAAAGCAATGCATTATTTTTTAAACATTTTCTAGGGCTTTTATAATTATTGGTACGATCAGAGTGGAGAATTATGCATTTGATCATAATGTGTGAGGTTTTTTTATTTTTCTGTGTTCTTCACTCTGTTCTGGAAAGATGTTGTAAATGTTTGGGGGAAAAAAAAACCAACAGTGTAATAACGTATCAGTAGGTCTACCTTTATGAGAGGCCACCTCAGCAGGGGATGGAGTTCATTTTCTTGTTCTTTCCTATGGAAAGGGTCAGAGGTATACAAAAATAATAATCTGTGATAAAAATAAGTCCAAAATGGATCTTAACATATGAGTTTTATAGACTAAAGAACGGAAAGAAAAGTCTGGAAAATGGTTGTGAATCACCTTTAAAAGATGTATTTTAAGAGTCTCATACATTCCAATGGACACTGCTTTTTACATCTCTAAGAAGAAAATTACTGCTAATTTCATAGCAAGCAAAGGAAAGGTGGAGAACAAGCTTTTACTTTGAAAGTGAGAGAGAGAAGGAGGCTGCAAATATTTCTCTGTAGAGAAAGACAATTGCTTCTTATTTTATAGATGGTAGGATGCAAATAATAAAATTACTTCTATTTGCAAATCCCACATAATAGAGAAAAAATTTCCAGTAAATACTAAATCACATAGCCTGGGAAAGCATCAGGGAACTTTTCTAAGTCAAAGCATTTGAAGTTGTGTTAAGCTCCTTGCCCTCTTTCCAGAAAGCAGCATTTGAGTACTGTTATTTTCTGAGACTAAGTATCCTGACCCAATAAGCTTGTCATTTGCCCCAAAGCCCATTCAGGGCATAACAAAGGACATTTACCCCCAGAGGGTTGCTACCTATCAGTGGGATGCAACACAGCTGGGCTTGGAGCAAGGCAGAGAGCACAGCAGTGTGTACAGGCAGCACAGGCAGCGACTAGAGAGGCTGCCTTCACCGGGAGAGCAGCCGCCGATGATCACAGTTGGGAATTACATGTAGCTCAGCACAAATTCCTCAGCTGGCAGCAGCTGTTTGTGGAAACTGAAGGAGTCTTGAAAAGAGCCCCATTTTATGGCCCCTATGATAATAATCATGAGTGTTGCAATGTAATAACACATGTATCTGAGTTACAGCATTCAGATAGATGTCTCTCTGCCTTTGGCCCTTTCCCTCCAGCTGGGTAAGGGAAGATTTGCTCGGAGGAATAAGCCCCATCACTGCTTGTTTTAAATTGGATAGGTGGAGGAAAAAAGTCCCAAAATACCCCAAACAAACAAAAAAAATCAAACCACAAGTTCTGTTTTGTCGTTAAAGTTGTTTATAATTGGCACTGTTCCTATTTTTGTTATTTTGACTATGTGGTCTGTCTTGCAAGAACGCAGTTCTCAGGGAAGTGTCCTCATCTCTGGGCTACAGACTCAGACTCCCATTTGCTTAGTCTCCCTCTCTGGCCCCATAAATCTTGCATTCCTCTTCTGCATAGTCGTATGGCTTCAGCAGAAACATGGCTTCATGCCAAGTTGCAGAGTAACTTGTGCCTCTCACTTCTGAGAAACTGGAGCAGTGGACTGAAACCCCTTTGTAGTGAGGAGGGTTCAAGAGTCACCTTTCTCCTTTTGTTGGTTAAACAATTCCACGGTCACAGCTTCTGTAGCTGAGCAGGTTATTCCCTCAGCTGTAAAAGTAATAAAGCCTATCTTGTGTACCAAAACCCTAAACCTCTCTTAGTCCTCACACTATTCCTAAATCTTTGCTACATCTCGTGCACCTCTTTGGCTGGCTAAATGGCAGTGTATGCTGGTTGGGCTGGTGCCACTGGAGATGACTAGCCACTGATTGCTGCTCTCTCAGGGACTGGAAAAGGGCTAATTGTACCAGCCTTGGCTCTTCTCTGCCTAATTTGTGGTCTCATAAAATCTCCAGACCCATCAGCCTTTTGTCCTCTCCAGGACGTGAGTCAATCACAATTAAACAGCCAGACACTCTAATTTGCTTAAGATATTATGAGAAAAAACTACACTCCTACACCCCGCAAAGGATCCCACAGAGCCAAGCCTGATATCTGCACATTTACCTTCTTCATCTTCCCACTAAGGAGGGATTCCTGGTTCTGTTAACTTCTCCTCACCAAACACCTTCTAGGTGACTGTAGATGGGTCTTTCAGTGCTTCCAAAAGTAAGTGTGGGCCCTTGTTGTCTGCATGAAAGAAATCCACTGATGATCCAGCTCTGCTGGATTTTGGTGAATACATTTAGATTGTGTTTGTTATTCCAAAAATCTGTGGTGTAGTGGCTAGTATAAGAAAAAGTTATGAAAACTTCTGCCAGGGATAATAAAAGACCACTGATTCTGACTAACAAAAGGAAGTATTTCAAGCTTACTTACACACTTTTCCCCCCTCCATTTTGTAGTTCTATGGCATATTCTGTTCTTTATGTGTTTTCATATGCATGCATTTTTACACACATACATGTACAGTGCTGGGAACAGTTGTAAGCTACAGGTTGATAATGCAGAGCAGAAGAATTTTTTTCTTATAGAAATCTGCAGAGAATAATACAGATCTGTATTCTGTAGCTGAAGGAACTGTGTTTCAGGAACTGATGGCTGTTCAGTTTTTATAAGGAAGTCATGATTTCTCCCAAAGAAATATTTTAGTGCAGATCAAAATGATCCTTACGACTAATGATACATGAAATGGTTTATTAAATCCCTTATATTTCCAGAATATTTAGGCTTATCATTTCACCATAAACAAAGATTTTGGAAGGGTGGAGCTACACCATTTCTACTTATTTGTGAATAAGCAGAAGTTCTTAAAATATATTTACTTAAATTAAATAATAACTGAGTTAGTTTTATTCAACCAAAATAAATATTTTCAATTTAACATACAGTGTGAATGGTAGAGGATTCTAAATCTTTAATCAGTTACAAGTTAATTTCAGGAACCAGAAGTTTGAAATATTTCCAGGGAAATAAATACTAAACTGTGTATTGGGGGGTTGGACTAGATGATCTTTCGAGGTCCCTTCCAATCCCTAACATTCTGTGTAGCCCTGATTATTCGCATAAAAATTTAGACTGATATGAGAGATTTTCATATGGCTTTTTAAGAAGCAAACTTTAATGTATAAAAAATCACAGCGAAGGGCTGGAATAATTATGTAAACTGTTCTTAAAATGATTGAGAGGTGATTCAGCTGGCATTTTCCAACACCAGTTCCGCTTTCAGTTGGCACTACATAAATTTCACTGGAAGGCATTTGTATGTGGGCATACAGTCATACTGTGTAACACAGACATCACTTGAGTTTCTCAGAAATTAGTAGTAAGGAGAACTCACAGTTCCCCTCTAACCTCAGTCAACCAGACAGAGAAATCAAAAAATCTTCCTGGGAAATAGTAATTCCATCCCAGAAGCCAAGAGCCATTTCATCTTCTAGTGGGATGACAATTTTCTCGATTTGATTCAAACACTGTCATGTTGTCATGTTAGTTCAGGCTCCCTCATTCATCTGAACTGGCTTTCTGTTGACCTGTTCTGACCAGAAAGGTTTGAAGTTTTGAAGACAGGGAATCCCCAGGACAGGGACTAGTTTGCACTACATCAATGCTCCTCCTACATGCCTCTATCTGGAGATACATTTAACTATATAGAGACCTGGACCTGTAAGCTGAAGCACAACTCTTGAAGACAATGTAGATGTGACAAGTGGTGAAACACTTGGATTCAGTTCACACCTCAAACACAGTTTAGTCCTGAATTATTTAGCTGCTGATTTTAAAAAGTATGTGTCCAGATCCATGCATTTACCCATTTATAAACTCTTCCTCCACTGGAGAGCTACAGCTGATGTAGCTTTCAGCTAGAGAATGTACTAAACTGCTTAATGATAGTGTCTCTCCAGCACCCAGGGTGCATCCTGTACTCGTCTATGCTTTACTCTTCAAAACTCAGACAAGTCAGGAAAGAAAATTAAATAAAAAAAAAAATTCTATAGCTGTTTTCTAAAACATTTTTATAAACAACTTAAGGAAATGCATAACAGAATATACATGAGATAGGTAATAAAACAAGTTTAACACTTTAAAGGATGGCAATTATATTATTTGCATGCAAAGCTAGTTATTGTGTTGTACATACTTCTAGTTTCTAGTACAAGATAGGAAGCTATTATAAATCACTTTTCACTAATAATTATCTGATTATTAAATTTGTCTTATCTTTAGAACATGAAACATTTAAAGTTTAACTTAATTGCTCTGAGAAATTGTAAGTTCTACCTTATTCAGGGCTAACACTTGAGCTTATGGAAACTGACATGTGAAGCCTGAAATGTACAGTTGGAAATTTAGTTTGAAGTTTAGTCACTGGCAAATTATCTCTTCCGTGGCAATCCAAATGTTCTTACAAAGTATGTTCCAAGGACATCATATAAAGGACAGCTGTATAGATCTCATGTGCCCTAGTTTCTGACATAAGAACTTACTTACAGGTACCAGTCTACTAATATAAATATACTGACAACCAGAACATAATAATATTACTTTGAATACAAATACTTCAACTTTTTTTTTTTTATTTATATGTGAAAAATTATATAAAAGTTGCTAAACTGTAAGACCAACTTCTAACAAAATTATGATCTTGAAAAAGTAGTGCTTTTTGGGAAAGAATTTTTAGTTGCTGACATCATTCCTATCCACTGAGGACAGAAACTGTCCAAAGACAACCAACACACAATTATATGGTATCACATTTTTTTATATTTGGAACTCTAGTCCTACACTTCTGCGAGTAATGAGGGTTTTGCATCTGCCTTCAGTAAAAAATGTAGTCCACGCCTGAATGGGGAAAGGTTATTTTAATCTGTATCTTATATTCATGCACTGAATATCAGTAAGGTAAACAGGATGAGATGTGAGCTTTGGTTCTTGTCATTTTATGTACAGTAGAATCTTTTACTAATTCATCCAAGGCTGGATGATGGTTCTTTTTAAAAGTTTTGGATACTGATGTGATTAAATCTCAGCCAGGTTAATCTATATTGTACTCAGTTTTAATAAATATCACATCCAAATATTTTAATATTTTTTTAGTTAATGTTAGAGAAATTACGAGTAGGAAAATAAATTTGAAAGAGTGAATAGGATCTTTTTTGTAAATTCAGAAACCAAGCTTTTATAATGGCAGGACAACAGAATATGTTCTATACGTGCTAATATTATCAATTCAAAAGTAAGATTAAAAGAAGCAAAAAACTTTCAAACATTTAGGTCCCAAGCACCCATATATAGATAACTAAAAAAGCCATCTTGTTTCCAGAATTTGCTAAGCACTGAACAGCAGTAACAGGATCTGTGAGATGCCCAACACTTTGAAAAATTCAGACCAGATACTTAAAGACAAATTGGAGGCCTCATCTGCCTGCAGATATTTTTAAGAATGTGGCCAAATATATAATGAATTCTTACTGCATCACTAATTGTAGTAAAAAGCTCCAGTACACATCACTGTGACCTCTCGAGTTTATGGTAAAGTTTTATAGTAGTAACTGTAGAACAGTGCTCTTTATATAGGTTAAAAATATTAAATATAGTACCTAACATAACACTTCTTTTCATGGTTTTCCATAAACCTTCCTAAAAAGAGCCAACAATTTCTTTTGCTTTACATATATATATAAATATATATTCTAAAAAGGATTGAAAGGGGGGGGGTGGGGGGGGGGTGTTGCTTAATATTGAATTTTGACAGAGAAACCTACATTCCAGATGTGAAAAAAATTACATTTGTAATTAATGTTAAACATCATAGAGACACAGAATAGCTGAGTTTGGAGGTCATCTCTTGAGATTGTCTAGTCCACCTCCCTGCTAAAGCAAGGGCAGCTAGATCAGGTTGCTTAGGGTTGTGTCCAGTCAACTTATTAATATCTCCAAGGATGGAGAATTCGCAACCTTTGTGGGCAAAGCGTATCTTATCTCTGGGTAAGCATATCTCACTGTGTTTGCAATGCTATGGTTGATATTTAAATATACAGGTTTTAAAAAGATGGGTATATAACTTTCATCTCAGAACAATATCATGCTGTCCACCATCATACTGGGGAGATGCTGGTGACACTTGCAGAGAGATCTTTCCCAGGAGTGTTCAAACATAGGTTCAGAAATATTTGTTTAAAACTTTACTGGTAAAAAGACTGTTCTATCCAGAGAAGTCCACTTCTGTTAGATACCCATATAGAGACTTTATTAGTGTCTATAATTTTTTCCTACCAGCCATTCATTTAGCATTTCACATTCGGTTAAAAAAAAAAAAAAAATACTACTTAGGAAAGAACATTTTAATTTTGTGGTAAATCAGAAGGACTATAAAAGATTTGCTCTATTCCAAGTCACAGTATGAAAGGAAAGCTGGGTAAAGTAAGTGTTATTTAACACTAAATAATTTCATTTCCATGACTTCATCGGACTTACATATCAGCTATTCAGAAAATAGTCCCAAAGAGAGTCTTTAATTTAAACTGTCTGATGTTCTTTTGGCAGTTGTAGTGAAACCAAGAGATTTGTTCTCCAGAAACCTTGGACATAGTTTCAGATGAAAGAAAATGGGGAGGTGGACTGGGTTTTTATTTAAGGTGGACTTCATTGCAAGTTATTCTGTTACTGTCAAACAAACAGTATTTTTTCTGGAAATGATTATAATTAACTATTATACTTCTTTCAAAAAAGTCTATTACCTTTTAAATAGCAGAAAATGTTCTCTATCCACAAGAGCTAGCACACAGTGAAATTAATAAATACCATACCTCTTTCTGAAGGAAAATTTTAGTTAAACAATTCAATGGAATTAAACGTTAGAAATAATTTTCCCAAACTCAATCCTTTGCTTTGAGCTATAACTCAGATATATTCTCAGAAAATGGCATCATGGAAATGTGAATAAATATTTTTTTTATTTGACATATCAAAATAAAACTTCCTTTGACTGGCTGGAGACAGAAATACTTTCAGGTAAGTCTTCATAAGCTTCTTCAGGAAATGAGTTCTAGAAATGGTGTTTTCTGAAAGGTAAATGTTGCTAAGAAAAGTACTAACCCTTATTTAAAGTTTCTTTCAAAGTCAATTGTTTATTCTTTTCACTGTCCCTAGGTCTGGAAAAAGTGCCAAAAGACCTTCCTCCTGACACAACTCTGCTGGACTTACAGAACAACAAAATCACTGAAATTAAAGAAGGAGATTTCAAGAACTTGAAGAATCTTCATGTAAGTGTATAAGTGAACTAACATTTGCCAAAAAAAAATTGGGAGAAAATGTGGTTTTGGCCTGGTAATCAGGTTTTTAAGGAAAACTGATGAAATACTCTGTGATCTTCTTCCACCAGCCCAGCCTATTTATTTCTGCTTCCATTCCCCTCCTGCAAACTCTCTTATATGATAGAAATTTTTCATTTCTTATCAGTTCTTCATACCTGTCTCCTGTCCATTCAATCTTCTGATCTCCATCATAACTTCTCTCACTTATTTATGTTTTCAGTCCCTTTGGCACTGTTTTTTTCTGTTTAAAAACAGATCCACGTCAACTCTGCCACCTCACTCACTTGTTACCTTATTCCCCTCCCACCTCTGAGCTCACAGAGATTGGTATATACCATGTTTGTCATCAATTTTTCTGTACTGATTTTAGTTCAAGGACCTTTTCAAATTAATCTTCTGCCCCTGCACTACAATGAAAGTGTGTTTTTGTGATAACTTTCTCCTAGCAGAACTCCATCGTCATCCTCCTTTTCCTGCTAGTCTCTTCCAACATTGCTGTCTGGTTTCCTTTTTTGCTAAAACACTTTCCTTCCCTGGTTTCTGTGACTGCCCTTTTTTCTGGTTCATCTCTTCTTTTCCAAGTTTCCATCAAACAACTACCTTCATATGTTTCTAATTTTTTTCTAATTTTTTGTTTCTCTGTCTGAAGTTCTCCTCCCTTATTTCTATACTTTTTATCAAAATCTTAAAATTCATACCTCATAGTCTTGCCTCAATTTTGTTGATATAACTCTTTCTTTCCAGATCAGAAAAAGGCTATTACATCTATGCCTTTGAAAGTAATACCCAAAGTCAGGCATATTTCTGAAAATGGTCTAGCCTTTCACCAAATCAATTTATTCTGTGTATTACTCTATTTGATACTTTTTGATTATAAACAATATAAAATATTTGGCTTTGCTTTCCTGATTTTTCACAGCTACTTTCTATTCTGTTGTTTTCATTCACAACTAAGAAGCCAACTCCCACTTTTTATCCGTTCATTATGCCAGTGCCATCACCCAAACAAGCACTGCTTCAAACAAGAATCTGCATTCAGCAACTCCTACTTTGAAAAAAAAAAAAAAAAAAAAAAGCCATAAAAATTTATCTCCTTAATTACTTCCAAATACCTTTTTTTTTTTTTTAACGAAAGAAAATTTTCAGAAATTTTTTAGAATATTCACAACGCCAGCCTACCATAGTGGAGGGAGCTGCATGAGTAAATCACAATGAGGTTCATGTTATCTAATTTTAGCATGAGTGTCTATACTTGAGTTAGTTACACAGATAACCTCTACAGTCAACAGAAAGAAGTAGATTCTTTTACATCACATTTCATCTGACTTAATTATAGAATGAGATGACTTGTGTCCCAGAATTTTTCTTCAGTTCCTCTGCTTTGCTACTAGACAGATTTGACACCCTAATTTGTGCCAATTTGTTTTGGTTTTCTTCCACCTTGGAGAGAAGTCCTGTGTTTTCAGTGAAGATCATCTTCAAGGTGCTAAAAAACAATATATTGTCAATTAAATTAATCTTTTTGCAATCCTTCATGAATCTGCATGAAATGACTCAGAACATGTTACTGAGGATGAAAAGCACGGCCCCCAGTGACTTCTGCCTAGTTGACTCTCAGCTCAGGTTTCTTTTATATATCCTGATGTGAGTTAAGCTGTTGTGAACTGTGTCATCTCATTGAGGTTAACTCTATGGATATTTTTTCTTAATTTTATTACAGCAGATACAATTTAATAATGAATTAAAAATGTAACTGTTAAGGGAAGAAATTATTATTTTGTCTTAGTCCAAAAAGTACCCAGTACATACTTAAGGACCAGTGGAAATCATACAGAAGAGTGACAACTGTAACAGAAAATTTAACAAATAACTTTCAAAACAATGTAGTTTTTTACTCAAAAACAAGAAATGATCCTCTTATCTCCTCCCTAAAATAATAATTTAGTCATGCAGTACATTTACGTAACTAGGCACCATCTTTACTCTCAGCAGGCATCATTCTTATTCTTTTGTAATATCTGGGAATAATTCCCATTCCCCATCTTGCAATTAAATATTCTTCAGAGTCATAGTGAAAGGGGAATATTGTTTTTAGATCAATATAATCAAAACTTTGCTGTTGACAGAGCTCCGTTGTCATTTTTGTTTTAAAGAGATGTATGTGTGCACAAGATAGATATATATATGTATACGTATGTAAATATATATATATAAAATGTACATTTTTTTTAATCATACTCCCTGATAAACATGGCTCGTGTTAGTGCTACACCCAACAGTGTGATGTTCAAAAGTTTCTAGACTTCTTAGACTTTACTAAATCTTATACTCTACTAAAACAGGAAAATTTACATAAATTATCAATATTATTATTTGAGAATCTAAAATTATTGGAAATTGCAGTTAACCTCTTGCATGAAGTGTTCAATTAAGGGAACAATTCCTTAAATCCCAATTTTCGTAGATCTTGAAAAAAATAAGAGTATATTGTTTTTTCCTTTTGCATATTCTGATTAAATTCCTTCCTTATTCCTATAGATATCACCAACCATAGGTGTAAGTTTTAGAAGAGATTTTCATGAAAAAGTTGGGTTGAACCTGAAGTTAAACTTGTACTAAAAAACAAATTACATAAGGAGAAAAGAAAGAATCTACTTATAACTTGCCCATGACTTCTCTTTCAGCACAAATACAATGCTTCTGCTCTGAGTGCACAATACACAGAAACAGAAATGAAAGAGAAATTGGTACCTACAAAAATAGTATTTGTGTCAACAAGTTTTCCTGAGTAGGTAAAAGATCACTCAAAATTTGCAGCTGTGGAAAAATGTCAAGCAATTAGAAAAGGTTGTAACTAAGGGAATATTCATCTGCAAAAAATAGGTTTTGAAGACAGCCTTCTTTTGGGCTGAGGACTGGGTTTTGCAGTTTTAGAAAACTGTTTTATATTAGGTAAAAAACTTGCTTATGGTTTAGACCTGTGGCAAAACAATCAGAGAGGCGCTATTGGAAAAGACAGGGGAAAAAAAGTCTTCTACGAAACTGTCAGGATTTTCCAAGCACACTGACACTTCTGGATAGAGTACAGTACTTTGAGCCCATGGACACAATAAAGAATCCAAAATACTACATGAGTAAGCCCTCATGCAAAGCGAAGGAGGAGTCTACAAAAACAGCACATGGAGTTGCATGCTGCGTGGCAAAGCCAAAGCAAACCTGCATAAAGCCTGGCACTTGGAAAAAGAAGTAAAAGAAACTACTGTGTATTAGATCACTATAAGAACAGCACAAACAACAGAAGAATGACTGCATACTTTTCCAACAAGAATTTTTAAATGGCACACTGTTAGTACAGCAAAAGAAGACAAATGCACTATTGGCCTGCAATCAAATGGAACATTGCTTAATTTAAGCTGGCAGAACTATGCAAAGTCGTGGTTGTGCATACAACAGTGCTAAAACTAGTTGTATTTATGCTGAAAAAAAAAGGTTTGCATGAAAGAGACAAAAGATTTAAACTGGGGATTTAAAGTTATGACTGTATCCACACTAAGGGATTATAAACACTGAATGTACAGGCAAATAAACTGAGACACTCTTTGTAGTAATATCAAGTGGAAAATTAGAAAATTTTCATGCAGTCTTTTTTTTTTTTTTTTATCAAAAGAAGGCTGCCTATGGAAGGACAAGAGCCCAGATTAACTGAAGAAAAGTCTAAGAACGTCTTCCAGGGATACAGAAAAGCTCCTTACAGATCAAAAATATTAATGGAAGACTACAGTTTTCTGATGACTCATTACAACTTCAGTTCCCTTTTCCCAGGCATATAAAAGAGAAGTTAACTAAACATAATGCTCTGCAAATCACAAAATTAAGGAGCAGTAACCACAGATATGCATACTATAAAAAACTAGACAGATATCTCTGTTCAGTTTCTACTTCTGAACTCAATTCCCACTATCATCAATGGCAGTTATTCTTAATAGGACTAAGAGATACTTTTTTTTTTTTTTTTTTTTCCACTTGGTGCAGCTGCAGAGTTCTAACAAATATTCTGAGAAAAAAAGAAAAGTTAATCTTTCTGAAATGCAGCACTCCCATAGAAAGCTGTAATTTCCTCAGATTCTCCCTTGCATTGTGCTTAACACACAATGAGATTTTCCACTGAAACAAGAGGGCAATACACCACATGCATGCAAAACATTTTTCATGTGCAGAGGGTAAAAATCTTTCCATATGAGGAAAATAACAGAAGAAAATATTTTGAGGTCCTTAAAATTCTAGAGGGAGTCAGTATACTAAGGTAATGAAAAAAGGAAATTTTATAGAATACAACAATAAAACAAGTAAATTGTGGTAGAATGAATGACCAAAATGCTTGTCTCAGTAGACAAGGACAGGGTTGAAATATTATCCAGAACTCCAGAGCATTAGGATTCTTTTTTGTTGGAGCAGGAGAGCCAGCTGCTCCCTGGTCATCTGTGCAAGTCCTGTTAGACAAGATTTATCAGTGAGAGCCCAAATGCCATGCAAACTAGACCTACAGCAGGCTCCTTGTCTTTGGGAGATTATTCAACAAGGTACTGTGGATGTGATCAAATTGTTTTCTGCAGTCTTCTTTCATTTATACTGATAGGCTGTTGTTTCAATTACTTGCCAACTCCTTCCCTCACAGTTCATTAATCTCTTCCACATTGTTTCTATGTCATCCCTTTTCCCTTGCTTTTCTTAGCTATGTTCACTTGATCCTAGGTTTGGTAGGGTTACCACCAAATACTACCAAAGAATTTAAGTAACAACAAATACAGAATAATTGCACCATCTTGTTTTTTAATACCTCTATCCTTTTCCTGCCTTAACTGTACGTCATGGGCCCTTCAGGAGACATAACATCTGGAATTCTGTTCAGAAACCTCCTTGGATTCAGGGGTTTTTGATTCCTCCAAGTTTACCAGTGTTTGTGACTTTTAAAATGAATTTCAAAATGAATACTTACTTTGTAGAATTCTGTCTCCTGGTATAACACAGTTAGAGAAGAAAAGCAAGTTCTGTTTTACATTTTTTGTGTTCTTTGGGTTTTTTGTTTTCTGGTTTTTGTTTTTTTGTTTTGTTTTGTTTTGCTTTTTTACCCTAAGTGTGCATCCACTCCTAATAATTTTGCAGAAAATCTTGACTATATGTCCAGGTTATGAGTAAGACTTAGCAACTAAAAACATAAGGCAAACAAAAATGATGAAATGTATTATTATTTTTATTTGGATGCCTTACTCCTGAGCTTACAATTCTTAAGGCATTACCATTCCTAGCAGAAGTGTAATAAAAACCAGGTAATAATGTAATACATAACCCAGGAAATTAAAGAAATTCCATTGGATCAGCGGATTGACTTTTCAGCTTAAATCCTGAAGGGCGCATGCATCATTAAAGTTTTGATGTTAGGTAAGAGTACCATCCCCAGCTGGCAAAACAGATGTATCATCACGTATTACGGCTGATAACAATTTACTGGTCATTTTACAGTTCACTTCTGAGTTTGGCAAGACACTTGCTTCAAACTATTCTAAACTAAGGAGAACAGAAGTAGGGATGAAAACCCCTCAGAACAGTCTCATGAGGTTCTCACAAAATGAAATTACACCAGAAAATACATTTTCCTGCTCTCCACCTCCATACAGGGCAAAAATTGCAAGTTTTGTTAGCCCCAAGAACAACCCTATGCTAATTCCTACATGATTGCCACACACTCCCTCTGCAGTTTGTCAGGGTATATTTTGACAAAAGCCTGCCAACAAGTGTTCCAAAATTTTCCTGAATCATGAATCCTCCTTTCTGTTTTGGGAATAAATATTTGAGGTAGAAACCAGGCCAGAGTGAGCTGAATGGCCAGACTCCCACGGACTTCAACTGAGCCAGCATCTATTCCTGTCATACAGTGATTTTTTATTTTTTTTTTCTTACTACATCAATACCAGAGGTGTTTCAGTAAAAAGTAGACCATCTTTGGAGCAAAGCTTGGATTTTTTTTATTCTCTGAGCATCCCTTACAGTGCTGGTCATGATAAAGTACTCTATAGGTATTACCACAGTGCCATATTACAAGAGTCAATGTTTACAGTGTGATGTTTACATGCTATATACGACAAGGGGAAAAAGCTATATATCAGGAAAATTAGGATGGAAGCTAATTTCTCTCTTATCCATAGGAAAATGCTATGAACCTTCTAAACCTGACCAAGTGATGACTTTACTACTTGATGTATTTATGCATCTTTATTTTCTCTTTCTTTCTTGCCTTTTTTCTTACCTATGACTAAATATCTTAACACTTTAATATCTTTACTCGGTGGATAAAGAACTGGCTGGATGGC
>NW_010317377.1:34954-37663 GCF_000700745.2 Antrostomus carolinensis | reverse complement strand
AGATGTTGAAGAGACAAAGATGTTGAAGAGATGTTGAAGAGATGTTGAAGATATGTTGAAGCTTCAGGGAAATCAAGCTTGTGATTTAGATGGCAGTTAGAGAAGAGTAGGTAGAGATTATATGCCCGTAACATGAGCATAAAATCTGAGTCCTGCCCAGCACAGTGGGCTGTTGTGTAGCAGCAGGATTGGGTAGGTCAGATAATCTGTGGGTGATTGTGGTTGGATGTCTGTGGAAAAAGCAACCACCTCTGGGACTCTCTTGTTTGTCTTGCTGCCTTAGGACCTCTGTATAACCCTATGCATAACATTGTTCTCTTGTTTGGAGGGGGCACTGGTTTGCAAAAATTTGGTGCCAGTAGTATGCAAAGGCAGTGAGAACATTATTGGAGCTGCTTCCAATACCTTTTTTTCCATTATTTTTCTCTGACACTTCTTGTGACCTGGATTGAAAGCAGCTTGGAGATTCCTCCACCTGCATTCATTTGCTCCTGTATTCAGTGTCTTAGAGGTGTATTGAGGTGCCTGGTCATGCAGCTTTGCTAAGCAAAGGCCAGGACCTGTCTCTGGCTCATATGGAAGCTCAGGGAAAAGCTTATGGGTGCACCACTGGATGGTGGTATGGAAAGAGGCCCTCAAGGCTATCAGTCAGCAGTTAGAGAGATATGCCAATCAAGGTCCCAAGCAATCATGTGTACATGGGGATGAACAGAGGCTGAGCATGAACCTTCCATCTTTAAAAGCCAGCTGCTATTTGCTTTGCTGACTTTTGGAGAGAGGTTTACTCAGCAGATGAATTCAATTGGGAAAAGAAAGCAAAGTCATCTGTTTTTAGGCCACACTCTGGAAAAAATAGGGGAGAGAGAACATTTGATAGTGAACTGTGTGAAGCTGAAATCAAAGGAATTTGGGGAGCAATGAATTTGGCCTTAGCAGTGGGTCATCCTTGGTATGTCTGTGGCATTGTACTAGTTTGAAATGGACAGATTTATATTTCAGATAATATATTACATAATGGCCCTTAATCAGACAGCTTTCCTGAGGTGAATGAACTGAGATTATTTTGAGATTACACTGCTTTCTTTTTAATTTTCCAGTCCTTGCTGAACTGAAAATACAGTAAAAAATATTTTTTTCACGTAGTATTTCAGTATTTCCCTCCTAGTCTGAGCAGAGGAAGCAGAGAAGAATGGGAAAATAAATAAAATCAAGTAAGTTTTGCTGCAGGATCAAAAGAGTTTAATTTGAGTTTTCAGGCAGAAGTTTGAATTGCTTTTTATTTTCTATGAGTTTATTTTTCTTTCACCCTGGCTCTGAACACTGTGTACTGTCAAGATAACATTGTTCAAAATCTTATGAAATTTACACATAAACTGTCTTAAATGAAAGGGAATATTTAAGTTTGAAGATAGTTGTAGAGTGTCATGATCTAATTACAATAGCATTTTTGAAGGATAACAAGCGTCAAAAGAAATAAACTGGATGTTATGGAAAATAAAAGTAGGGCCAAGAATCTAAGGCTAGCCAGAGAAATTAAACATTGAGGCTTTTCCTTTGGAAGGTTTTAAATCAATTTAGTGTTGGTGAAAAGTGCCAGATTCATAGCAGAGGAAAATGATGCCTTTTATTTATTTACAGGCGAGGCTGCCATGCGCCAGTGGCAGCATCTCTTCTTTAGACTATCGCTGTTCTTTGATACTCAGCTGAACTGACCACCAGGAAAAGCAGTTGAAAAGTCCTTCTGTCTCTCTTCCTTTCTGTCCTCTGATCTTGCCAGCAGCCTGACTACACTTTACTTTTGAAAGTGGTTTTGATCATGTGGATCTATCCCTCAAGAGCTACGCCGAGACAAACGGCTCCTTGCATTCAAGTCCAGGAACAGCTGTCAGTGAAAAAAAGAAAAAATAATAACTTTTTCTTTTTTAAATTTGCATGCATATTTGAAAGTCTGTGAATCAAGGGATGGACTGGGGACAGAGTTTCTTTGTTTTGGAACATACAGTTCACGCCTAGGTTTATTCATGAGGTATTTCCACCATGCTTTGGGAATAGCAGTCAAGGAGACCCTCCACAAATATTATCTGCCTTCCAGCAAGGTAACGTGGTGAGTGGGCTAGAGAAAGAAAGTGGCAGTTTTCATACTCCTTGCAAAGAGTACAGATTTTTGATGGCAATAAATGCATCTTTTCTTAGTTCTTCAGAGCAGCTTTCTTCCAAGGCTAAGCCTTCAAAATTGGCTGACACAGTAGGATCTGCAAACTTTGTACAGTCCCTGCAGGATTCCTTGTGGGAGTCCTCAGGTGGCAAGTTACTTTGGAAGATCAGGAACTGTTCCATAAAATATAATTTTTTTCATGAGGTTTTACCTCCTACTGAATATAGAATTCAATTTTTTTTTTATGTCTTTTGAGTAACTGGAAAGAGAGTCCTTTCATAGGGCCTCAGTTTCAGTGGTGGGGCTCAATTTTATGGTGAGGAATGCCTGGCTACCTGGAAGCCTCTTTAAAGACCATCTCCACTCTGAAACACACAGTTCAAAGCATCTTATGGCTTGTGCAGAAGGTGATAAGGTATCAAGCACGTCTTATTTCCAGGGAGATTCCCCAGCCTTGTAGGCTCAGACTCTACATTGCTGTCTGCTAAGAAATCAGTCCAGAGATGCTTATACCTTCACACCATTTGGAGAGTTGCACTCAGCGGAGGGGAAAG
>NW_010317377.1:25753-34918 GCF_000700745.2 Antrostomus carolinensis | reverse complement strand
CAGCTGCAGATGACAGAGCTTTGAATCACTAAGGCTAATGGGATCCACTGACTAACTGGGTGTTTCCAGTAAGCAGCCACTTGCCAAGGAGGTGAGGGAAGGGAAGGTGTCTGTCAGGAGCTTGTCTCTCTCTCTCTCTCTCTCTCTCTCTCTGGCATGCGGTGCTGTTGCACAGAGCCTGTCTTGTGCCTCAGAGTCCAGGGCTGAAACAGAAATAGTGATCAGGTTTGAAAATGAAACATGCTAAGGTATTGTGAGGAAAGATTGGAGGGAAAACTGGTGCTTGGAGGGCTGTTCTCAAAGGTATGAAATCCAATTCCTAGGAGAGGTACAAAAATAAACATCAGATGAGGGAGCTCTGGGAGCTGTTGTGGCCCTGGTGTGGATGAGGGAACAGAGGCTGGGCTCACGTTTTGTGCTGCCCACTGCAGCTGGTGGTGGTGGGGGGATCCCCATACCCCATGTGAGCAGCCCTGTTAGGTTGCAGCCCCTTCCTGGAGAGTTTCTGTGTTGCAGCAACCCTGTCAAACTCCCCATGACTCACAGCTTTGGGGAACGGCTTTGCTCTCTTGAGCAGAGAGACAGAGTCGCTGCAGGCAGCCCCTGAATCCCATGAGCACTGTTGCTGGCTCAGGATGCTGTCCTGGGGTGGCTGGTAAGGGCTGGTGCCGGCAGCAGGAAGGGCTGATGGCCAGCAGCCTCCCATGGGGGAAGAGTTTCCATGCAGAGATGTCACCACTGGGTCTTTCAGGAGAGAGAGATGGTTCCCCACAGAATTCAAGAGGAAAACATGAAAGTATTCCCCCCGCCTCCAATAATAAACTTGAAATGGCCAAAGGAAGAAGTACTTAGTGCTCGCAAAAATGTTTGGCGTATTGAAAAGCCCTGGAGACAACAGCACTTCACTGTTTGGTATAAAGGCTCTGCACTGGTAAAGGACTTGCCAGCTTTTATGCACTGCCCCACCAATCTAAATTAATTTGAGATCTTTGGGACTGACTCCAAAGGTGATAAAGTCAGTCAGCTTTCATTTCCTTTCATCCTTTGATCTCTCTCCTGAGGCTTCCCTCAATGGAACATAATGAATTGATTTTATTGTTATTCTTGATGATGAGATGACACAGGCCCAGTGGAAAGAGAAGAGAAATCATGAGAAGTTTTTTGCTCTTTTTTTTTCTTTTCTTTTTTTTTTTTTTTCCCCTAAACAAGATTTCAAGAATTGGAATTTACTGGGACTATGTTTTAGGGAGGTTGCATTGCTCTGTGATGATCTTTCTCTTCATTCACATGGAAGCTGGGGCTTCTTTGTGAGTTGTTTATAGCTGGGTGGTGTGAAGCTGGACCTCTGAAACTCTGCAGCCACTGCTATGATCCATCCTTCCTCTGCTCTTGAAAGAATAATACATAGAGTGGTTATCAAACCCACATTTGCATATTTCTGTGACAGGCAAAATATATTTTTGTTGAAAAAAAAATGTATTTGTGCACTGCCCATATACACCAAATAAGCAAATAAATAATTTGAACCAGTATTTACGTGCATTTTTTTCCATATACCTCGTAGAAAACTTACATGACTTTTTCATATTTCGTATTTTCATGTTTTAATATTATTTAACAAGATCTACCTGTAGTTGGCTCTAAATCTTTGACCCTCTGAACACTGGGTTTTGGCTGGTTGACTTTGGCACTAAAGCACAGCTTTATAACCAGTCTCACTAGGCTGAATCTTCTGAGATTATCAGTGACATTAAAGAGACTGGCAGCTGTTTCACAGCCAAGGTAAAGAGAGATTTACAGGACTGGTCTCACTCTTTTGAATCAGATCTGCCATCTCTACTGGCGATTTAGTAAGAAAGAATTTTACTGTTTCTGCCTGTGAGACAAGATCTCTTTAAGCATACGGAAATGTCTCCTCCCAGTTTTTTGGCCTCCCAAGAGAAAAGAAATGCCTTAAAGTCACCTTACACTTCTTTGAAATGTGCCTGTATTATGCCAGTGTATAGAATAATACCTTTGACTAGTTAACTCTCCAACATGTATCCTCTAATGTTTTGGTCATATACTGAGCTATAAGGAAAAAGTGAGCCTGAAGACTTGTGGAGGCTATTTTTTTTTTTCTCTTTAGTGTAGTGGTTTTATAAATGATGATGCTGGTGAAAAAAAAAAAAAAAAAAAACAACCAAAAAACCCTACCAAAAAGCCCTTTATCCCAAGCCCAAACCAAAGTTTCTTTCACCATTTAGTGCCTAGTTCCACACGCCTGTTATATGACTTACTATAAGGTCGCATATGTGCAATAATGGTTACTCCGAGGATGTCTACACAAGGAGCAATAAATGAGGGGATTAGTCGATCCATAAATAATTGCTTAAATTATTTAAGTATTTAATAAATATTGAATTATTTAAATTGTTAAGGATTATGTAACCTTCTCCTGCCACCACTTTGCTCTGCAATAGAAGGATTAATGTACGTTTCTTACTCCGATGTGCCTGCCCAAGCTAATTCTTTATCTGGTAACAGCTCATAACCCTAACCAGCAGCAACCTTTGCAGACTGTCTTGCTTCTTCTGACTTCCCTTCTTTGCGGATGGTTTTGGTAGGTCTCTGGATGTCTATGTGCAAAGAACATACTCCATCCTAAAAGGCAAGCAAGCAGCATTGCCCTTGGGAATTCCTAAATGGAGCCACAGAAGGAGCTGGTGTGAAGCATCTCATATGTTATTAAATGCATACCTAGGTGGGGCCTTCCTGTGTTATGAATCTCCCAATACTGCAGGCAACCGTCTCTTCACAAACTGACCGTGCCCCATCTTGTAACTAATTTTGTTTTTTACCCCTTTTCTGTTGAGAGGCTGTTCCAGAGTCTCCAAGTCTCCAGCTTTCTTCTAATCACCAGTCTGAATATATCTAAGCCTGATTTACATCCAAATCCAATTTATATCTTTGTCCTAATTGTGCCTTTCATCCTCAATAACTCTGCTTCTTGCCTGGTGCTTTCAGTGATATGTACGCAGAGGAATCAAAACTTTTCTTTTAAATTCAACTCATATGACGGACTCTTCATGTCTCTTATCTTAGCCTGATTTTGTACTTCAGTACCTCTTCAAGGTGAAGCTAACTTTTCTTGGGCATGGATGACTGAATTAAACATGTGAACATCAGTTTTATACTCATCCAAAAGCAAAAAAAATCCCCATCCACATTGAATGTAGGAACTACTAGCAGAATAGAGAACACAACATCTTTATGCTACGGTTTAAACCCGTGACTTGACCATGCCTTGAATGCTCAGTGCAGTCCTGCTCTCCTTAGCTCAGAAACGGTGAGACAAAAAAAAGTAGGGCAGCAGGGATGATGAAGGATAAGGACTGACTCAATACACGGGGCTTGTTCAGCTTGGAAGAGAGACCACTTGCGCAGATATGATAGAGGACTACAAAATTTGGGAACGGGTTCATGTGTGCTGACTTGTTTCAAGCCACACAAGAATTAGGGGGCACACAGGGAAATTATTGAGAACTAGATTCAAAACAAAAAAAGGGTGTCATTCTTCATGTGATAAGCAGCAAATGTGGGGAAGTCCTTGCTGAAAGACACGGTGAATTCAAGGAATTTACACTGGTTCAAGGGTGGATTGAGAATCATTTGGAAGAAAAATCCATTGTGAGTTGCTTAATAGTCAAACCACAACTAGCAAAGGAAATCCCCTGAGCTGAAAATGTTTTGAGGCTGTGAGAGTATCAGAGGGAAGTCTTACATGTGCTTGTCCTATTCTTATTCTTCCTGTTCTTACTCTGGCCACTGTTGAAGAAAGGGTAACAGGCTAGGAGGACCCTTGGTCTGAACTAGTATGGCCATTAGTTTGTTATTGCCATTCCATGTTTCGCCATTGCTTTATGCCATGACAACAATTACCTGTCTCCTTTGGAAATGCCTTGACTGACATATCCTAGGATCACATTTGCTTTTTCTTGTAGTTGCATCACTTGGTAGCTCAAGTCATCCTATAATTAACTAACGCTCCCTGCTTCTTTCCTCCTCAGTCATATTCAGCTAATGAGCTCTCAGCTTATGGCAGCAGTTCTCACTATTACTCCGTGAACATAGGATCTTGTGTTGAATAGCTTTGAATTTCACCCCATTTTTGTGTCTCCAGTCACCTTGCTCCTCCAGTTCTTGGCATTGCAAACCTCCCCTAGAAAAATGGAACCTGTCCCCTTTATGCTATGAGCAAATATAAGCAGCACACTCAATTTGTATATCCAGGTCACTTGCAAAAATATTAAACAAGCTGGGGCCAAGGCTATTCCCTGAATATTTCTATTACTAGCTTCTCTATAGACTGACTCTTCCCCTTTTGTCAAAACCGACTGTTGTCTGTTCTTCACCTGCTTCCTTCACACTTCGAAGTTCTGCTACTTGGACCCTGATTTTGCACAACCTGTGCATGTAGAGGACCTTCTGGGCTGGGTCTTCAAAGGCAGGTAACACTGGGTTAACCCCACTGCACTGAAATCAGCTGCAGTCTCACCATGCCTTTGATTTCAGTGCTGGTGGTGACGGATCAGCATTAATATTGCAAAAAAATGCCACTCAGGTCTTCTTTTGAAAGAGCACATCTACTCTCATAGCCAAAAAAATGGAAAACTACACTAGATTAAAATCATGGTGTTTGTTTCTCTCCCATTCAGAAAAACGACACAATGGCACTTAAAACCTTTGGTTAAAACTTAATTTGCTTCTGAACTATGTTTGCCTGCACAACATTAATTGGTGGGCTATGGTTAAATCCAGAAGGCTTTGCTATCTCATTGGTACAGTTGCATGTAATGTGAGGTAAATTACAGGGCCGCTGCTATATTCCTACAAGTTAAAAGACATTTTTAAGAGGAACACATGACCCTTAAAAAAGGGTGAGTAGAACCTGATTATTTTGCAGATGAAGGTGAAGACAGTACTTGTGAAGATATCATCCCCAGGGACTGAAATTAATTTTGGATTGGAGCTGCAGAAGTATCTAGCATCTGAAGGTGCACTTGGGTGTTGGAGATGATGGTTCCAGGGATCTGATTTCAATGAGAAAGGAACCTCTCCTGTGCTTGGATACCCATTTCCTTCCTTCCAGCCTTTTGGGTACTTCTTTATGGTGTGTAAGTCCTGTGCAGTTATTTCTGTACACGTGGAGTAGTACTACTTGGACATTGGCACTTCAGGGGTTTGCATCAGAGGAACGTGGCAGTGTAAGTACTTCAAGATATTGGTTTTTCTGAATGCTCATTTCCATGTGCCTCTTCTGTGGGGTTGCTCCTAGCTAAATTGGAACCCATCTTTGCCTCCTGTTTTCTTAATCTCCAAAACAGGACCAAGAAGTAGTTTCAGTATAAAGAAGTCAATGTCAGTCTTAGTCTCAGCAGAATGTTCCCTGTTTCTTGAAAAGTAGCACTTTAAAAGAAGAAAGTACAGCAAACTTGGGGTCTAGAATCAGGTGCTCAAATCTTATTTACAGGAACCGGTCAAAGAAAAACTGACTTTTGATGGAGTTACCAAGAGAAGTAATGTGAGGCAGGACAAGTACTGTAGTCAGAAAGCAAACAGGCCTCTTTAAAATGGCATCATATGTCAGCTGTTTTTTTGGCAGGAGTGTGTAATATAATTGTAGCTTTAAAAAGTGAGCTCAGTGGAAGTGCAGTTAAGGAAGTGAATGTTCCAGAAATGCTGTTTTCATGCATGAACATAGATGCAGGATGGCTGCCCTCCCAGCCAGCCTCTTGCTCTCTTGCCTCCACTGCTCACTGTATGGACTCAACAGCATGGCTCCAGGGAAAACTAAATTACTTGGTACTTAACAAAAGGTTGCTCGGCTACTTAATCATTATAATGGCTCACTTGTAATTTCTTCCAACCTATGGTATGTGTGTCTGCATTTTACAGTGACTCAGATAATGATATTCACATTGATTTTAATTGGATAGACTTTCCATTGGCATGAATGGACAGAACGCCACAGGTTTTAGGACATACACCTTCAAGTAGCAGTTCAGGGTTTATAGTTTAAACCATCTGCCTGCAGAGAAAGGGAGTTTTTCTACTATATATGCTCAGTGATTAATTGCCCCACGGCTGTTCATTGATTGAATACAAACCCATTGCTTTGAGAACACTTGCATTTAATTTGCAGGAGTATGATAGAAGCTGTTTAGTTACATTAACTGTCATTGCTGGTGTGCATGGCATGGACTGTAATTTTACCGTCCCCAGTTTAAAAACAACTGGTTGGAGCATTTAGTGCTAGTGACACTAATTTCTAAGCAACTTAAGAAACAGCATTTCTTCTGCTCGTGTCATCTGGTCAATGGTGGTTTACAATTATGTTTTCAGTGAGTGAATCAGAAAGAATTATGTTTTCCTTCTCTACTCATGGCAATGTCTTTTCCTCATTGCTAAAGGAAGTTCCAGCATGGTAGTGATGTGTCTTTGAAGTGTTACAATCCGTCAGCTAATACTTAGCACTTATCTCATGCTTTTGTCTTTGTAGATTTCCAAAGAGTGAAATATTTACATTTCCGTAAATAAGGCTGAGACCTAGTCCAGTGAAGAGATTTGTGCTGGAAAGACAACACACTTTTCCTAATGTTTATGCACGTGCCATCACCTCCTGCTTATTTTGAATCACAGCTCATCTCCTTCTGAATGATTTAAAGTGGATAGAGCTCAACACCTTCCTCCTGAGGTCCTTTATTCTTAGCTATGGTGAAGCAACATCTAAGAGAAACAAGCTTTGCATGCAGACGCAAAACTAAATCTTACATGTAAGATAATACGTAAGGTTTACGCATAAGGACAACTAGGAAATAGGTGGGGAACTTTAGGAACAGATGCAGTCTGTCAACAAACTTGAGCTGTAATCAGAGACACAACGGTGCAGTGCCCTGGTTAAGGTGTTCCCAAAAGCTGCTCCAGTGCCTCTCCTCTCCCCTCCCTCCTGGAGTGGATGGCTCTAAGAGAGAGACCTTCTGAATCCCCATGGCAGCCCCTCTGGTGATGTCTGCTGAGCTGACAGAGGGCCTGGGTGGATCTGGGATCATGCTATTCGTGAATGGTAATTCCTGTTATTTATTGCCTGATGCAGCTGAGGGTCTGGGATCCTGTTTGTTGGCAGTCTGCTATGTGGATTTTGCCCTGTAATAAGTGTCCCTCAGCATTTCCTTTTATGTAGCACAGTCCCGTCTCACCTCTGTACCCCACTGTGATGCATAGTTAATCTCTCTCCAACTCCATGGTGGCTGTAAAAGGCCTCCCCAAAACTGTGATCCTACATGTATCTCTTCCAGAGGAAGAAGAGGGTATGGGATTTCTTTCAGGGCTATATGACTGCCATAGGTGATGGGATGCCTTGGCATGGTCTGAGCAGCTCACTAAGGGTCTGACACCACAGAGTTGTGTGTCGTGAATCACTCTAAGAATGTCTGTAGGGGTAAAACCAAAGGCAGGCAGGCAATTCTCCCCAGCAGGCTTGGAATGGGCACCTAAGGATGAGGATACAAAGGACAAGTGAACATTTTTCTGGGAAAGTTTTCCCAGCTTCCAACAGTTATCTACCTAAGCACTTCCTCAGCTGGGAGGGAGGAGAGTCACCTTATATTTAATAGCTGTCAATAGATTATTCCTTTTACCCAAGCTCTCAAAGTTTTCATAAGTTTTGTGAACTTGTTCAGTTGCTTTTTAAATTGTTTAGCATCCACAGTAGCCAGTTGTGAGAAGCATAGCTGAACTGTCTGTGTGTTAGGTATTTATTTTCATTTGTTTGGAATCTGCCATCCGCTAGTTTTGTAAAATGCTCCCTAGTTCTTTACATATCAGGGGGAAAATGAAGAAAAGCTCTCGGTTTGCTCCATATCACTCAGGATTTGATACATATCGTCATATATGATGTCATATTCCCCCTCAGTCCCTGTTTTTCTGGACTGAAGTGTTCTTCTCTCCTTGGCTATTGTTTATACAGAAGTTGCTTCATTTTTTTGCCTTTATATCAGTCCTTCACTCTACCCTTTCCAATTCTTTTTGAGATGGAAGGGCCAAAATAGCCACAGTATTCAAGATGTATCTACACCATGATCCTGCCTTGCCTAAGATATGTTGCATAGGCCTGAAGGCATGGGGATGCTGGGCTTCAAGATGTTCATGCAACAGTGTGCACAATGCTGCACAGTTTACATGGTGTCTGTTGGTTCTACCTCTCTGTTGGAGATCCCTTTGTGAGGGTAGATATGGTCAGAGAGCATAAAAGAAGATAACTGTGCTTGCAAATTTTCCCACTTGGTGTAGCAAGGGCCACGTTCACTTGGTAGGCTGAGGAATCTCCAGAGACTAAGTAGGTGGTGGCCGGGGAGCAAAGCCCAGAGGATGCTGCTGGAGACATCATAACAGGAGAGTGCTGCACAGCCAGGGATACCTTCTTGCTCTGAGCAATCACATTTGATGTCTTCAAGGGTCTGTAAATCACCGTGGGTGCTGCTCTTCTGCTTCCATTTAATCCATCAGCTAAGACAGACGAAAACTGTGCTTAGAAGTAGATACAACAATTTAATCCTCTCCACTGGTCATGTTGTAATGAACCCCAATTCTTTGCTGTCCCTGGGTGAAATATAGTGCCCATTGATGTGTCCTGCTATAGAACAACTTCCTTATTCATTTGGCTAGTTAGAAGAGCATGCTGAGTTTGCTTTTCTTTTGAAAATGACAGGATAAGAGGAAGAGAATGTCTCATGCCCATGCACAAAGCTGCCAGCTCATCTTGCTAGCTTAGGTTTTGCTTAGTAAAACAGACATTACTGTGGTCTGCAACCCTGGCCTTGGAGGTAGGGAACTGACCCACTGTGCCTTGATCTCATTAAAACTTCATTTTCATAAATACTAATAGTAATGACATAAATTAAGCACACCATCTTTTCTGAAAAGTATGGTATTAACTGGGGAAAAAAAAGATCTAATTCTGCTGGTGTACCCTCTTGAAGAGAAAGTCTTGGATCACGGGAGTGGATAGTGCAAGCTCTTGGCCAATTCTGATGGGTGCTAGACCTGACTCTAGGTCAGGCAGATCACAGCCCTTTTCTGTTTCTTTGTTTCTTAATCTGTAAAATGGGACAAATAAATTTCTGT
>NW_010317377.1:0-25714 GCF_000700745.2 Antrostomus carolinensis | reverse complement strand
TAACTTTTTTCTTGACAGTTAAATCCACCCAGCTGAGGCTGTTCTTGGGTGATTCTCACAGACCTGCTACGGTGAGCAGCTGGCTGAGGTGGGAAGCCTCCCTCAGCCCTGAGGTCTCTGCTTTCCACATGCCTGGGGCATGCAAAGGTTGATCGTGCAAAGGCACTACAGATATCTCCAAGAGTTGTTTCCAGAAAGTACTGGAAACAGGCTTGTCCATTTCTCTGTCACTGCAAGGACTGTGTTTTGTGTGTGTGTAGCTTCAGTTGCACTCTGCCTGCTTAAAATAATATGTTACTTCTTTTTCCTACTATTACATGTGCTCTCTAGACATATATATTTCCATTTAAATACAACGTGGCTTTTCTCACTAACACAAACCTTGAAGGTCAAAGTGGTAACTAGGAATAAGTCACTGGAAGCTGCACTTTATTTTTCACCCCAGATGACACCTGCAGACCATGCCCTTCCTGGGTAAGAGGCAGGAAGTCTTCATAACCCAGCACACCAGCTACACACTCATCCGTTCTGCACACTATTAGTGTGACTTTCCTAAAAACACGTACAGTTGTTTTGTACAGAGATGGTGAGGAGGGTCTGGCTGTGGGCTGCAAACAGCAGCCCTGAGATGGGTTTGTCCACAGCACTGAGGTTTGTGCTGATGAGGTTAGCAGCCTTACAACCTCACCTCTAAGTTACGAAAGGTTTTGTACAGTAACTTGTCATGTGAGTTTGCATCGGAGCTGATGTTCACACAGATAGTGTACCACATGTAGGAGCAGGTCCTTCACCAGATGTACTTCTTTTGTAACAGCCTCATCTCTACTGCTTTATCCAAACATGGGATTGGCCTCTCAGAGCAGCATCATGCTTGTCTCTGACTAGACCTTTTAATTTGGTGGCAAGTTGAGGTCTTAATGGGGCCATTTTCTAATATTCTCCTTATTGCTGCATCTCTTTTTGCTCCTGACAGCAGCAAAGGCTCTTTCCTCATGTGTTTCCCCTGATAGAAATGGCTTCTTTGTATTCTCAAGAGATACAGACCCTCAACAACTCAAGGAAATACATCTTTTATGTGTCCCATGTGATGGTTCTCACCACACCCTGTGCAGGAATTTCTGTTTCTACCAGATGACCAGGGTAGCAAAATTTGCTATCATAAGCTGCTGTCATGCCTCCATTGCCTGAAATCCTGAGGCAGCTGCCAGCAATTTCGTGGGCCAGAGCACAGACCTGGGAACTGGGACCTGCATTAGGTGAGCTCTCTTGTGTTATTTCACAGGGATACAAAGCAGGAATAATTTCTCAGGGGGATGAGCTCAGTGCTGTCAAAGTTGCAAAAGCACAGACTGCTCTGGCAGAAACTTTTTGGCCAGTACGATCTCTCTCAGGAGGCACTTGCATCAGGCACAGATGCTGGACCACTCTGTTGTGAAGAGGTTGCTCCCACAGCCCCTCCCAGCCCCGTGGTTTGTGGTTTTTCAGGTCTGCTGGCAGCTAGGGAGGAAATACACTTGCTACTCAGCCTGCCTCCCTGGAGCTTGCAGACCTGGTCCTCAGATGTGAAAAAGTGTACGTGCTCCAGATAGCATGTTTGGGGCTGGGTCATCCCAGAACTGGCCAAAGGACCTGCCCAGGCCCTCAGTGGCTGCTCCTGCTCACTCTGGGGCTGCATTTCAGCTCCTTTTAGCTCTATTAGCAGGTAGATAACTATAACTATTCTTCAGAGATATGCCATGGGAGTTCATGCTGGTACCTTTATGAGATGAAGCTGGTTTCGTCATGCAGAGAGGGCTGGAGTATGGCACAAACCATCCTGGCAACTGGCAGTGTTTGCTCTTGAAATCCTAGGATGCAATGCCAGGAGAGACAAACCATGATCTTAATGTCAAGATAGTCTCCTGCTCCACTGCACAGATGCTGGAGAATCTGTATTTACAATGCATTTGTCCTCTCCCTTTCCAGCTCCCTGAAGTTACCTGGAAAGCTTACTTCTGCTGGGGAGCCTTTTGCTTTAACTGTGGGGTTGCTGTGGGTTGGGGAGCAGCAGTAGATGAGGAGTCCTGGACATCCCAGGGATATAGGGCTGTGCCTTGAGCACTGTTGGGACATAGGGCTAATTGGAGGTAGGGCTTTTCTTCATGTGATTATGGCCTCCCACAGGTCAACAAGCACCACATTTGGGCTTAGGCTCCTAGTTATACAAATGGACAGAAGATCTCTTTCTTTTACCTGTCCCTAGCAGAAAGAACCCTTCCGTGAGGAAAAATCTATGTGCAGGGTAAATTTCAGTATATGGGGTACAGTGCAGGTATAGGTTCACTCACAATTGTTTGGTACAAAAAGGATTTATTCACATATTACTTAATTTTTATGTGACATCGGTGTCCAGAATCAGATTGGAGGTCTATTACATTGCCTGTCCCAAACGTACTGGGGAAATGTGGTCCTTTTGCAACAAGTGGTACCTTTAATCTGCCCTGGTAGAAGAATGTGGTCATTAATTTTTATCTAACAGTGTGAGCAGTGTGGGATCTGGGGCAAAATGGGTCTTCAAACTGGCCTGCCTCATGGCAACAAAGAGAGAAAGTGTCACAAATCAGAGGCAGTAAAGGATGCTTTCCTAAAAACTGCTTATGTGAGGGACGGGCTGAGATCTTCTCTCTGAGCTGGGAACAAACACCTGCCACCGATGGAATGGAGGAAAGGGAGGAAGTAGGTCATTTGACTAACACAGTATTTTGTACTGAGAAGATTGTTTCCACAGGGGTACTATTTGCCATGATCACTAGGCTTTACCATACTCTTGCTGTAGGAATGAATGGGTATGCTTATGCTAAGATGCTTAGCATATTCTAGCAGCTCTTTATAAAGATCATTATCTATAATTAGGTAAGTGTGCATAACTGTTATTGCTCTTGTGCTAAAAATTGCTGCAAATGGAGCTGAGGAGGGAGAGGATTGTAATTTAGACATCAGATAATTGGACTTAATTTGCTTAAGAGAACTACTAGTTGTGGCCACTTGAAACAGTAGGTCTTAGGCTCACGAATAAAATGCTTTTCTAAAAGTATTTAGTGTTGCTGTTCATATCTGTGTCAATATTTCCACTAGAGAGAAGTGGTTTTGTGACTGAAACTTAGCATATGAAAATATCAGTCAGGGCACTGTTGAACACAAAGGTCCTGATTTTGCTTTTTCTCACAGACGTCTGAAATTAGAAACAAGCTGCTGTTTCCTAAACTTCAGTCAGTTCTGCTGAACTGTGGTGAAGTTCATTGGTCCCTTTCACACTGATCAGATTTCCAGGCAGGTTTTAGAGGTGCATTTGCTGCTCCTGTGGTCATAAGTGTGGTAGTAGTGGATTCAGATGTGGCTAATAAAGGTACTTATGAAGTTAGTGCCTGTTCCCTAAAGGCTGAACTTCACCTCTCTGCACAGCCTGGCCCTAGGTCTACATTTCACTGTTTTGTGAAAGGCTGTGCTGCCTTTATTTGCTTTTGGAGAAGCATAACTAAGTGAATGGAACCATCCACAGTACTGTCTGCTACATTGCATTGATACCCAACTACCCCTACCTTTCCTGAACCTGCTCTGGGATCAACACTGCTCCTGCGTGAGGTGGCTACCACAAGTGCAGAGTGCTAGTGTTACAACATGTGCGATGGAGAGCACTCAGGACTATATGGGCTGTGGGCTTCAGTGCAGCCCAAACTTGATGTAGACATTTGTGTGAGGATAAATTTTGCCCTTACTCTCCGTATCCCAGGTCTGTATCCTGTTCAAATGCCTTTTTGAGGATCCTGATATACTTCTGTCCTAGTTTTCGTCTGGGACAGAGCTAATTTTCTTCTTAGTAGCTAGAATAATGCTGTGTGTTGGTTTCAGCACAGGATTTGTTATGAGAAGAACATCAATAACATACTAGGTTTTCAATTGTGGCTGGAAGATGAAGGACTTTCCAACCTCCCTGTGTTTTGCTAGTCTGCAGGTGCAAAGGACTAGGGAGGTGAATAGTAAAATTAGCAAACCCAAATTGGCATTTGGATATGCTAATGGTATATTCCATATCATATAATGTAATGTTCAGTATATTAATGAGGATCTCTCAGGCTCTTGCTCTCTCTTGCTTGGAGTCTCACTCTTCTGGAATTATGGTTTCAGTTTAGGGATTGTTGCTTCTCTGGGGCTGTTGTCCTGGAACAGGCTGGGCTTGGTTGGTGGGTGAAGAGCAATTGCACTGCGCATCACTCATTTGTTTATTTTCTTATTGCCCTTATTACCACTATTATTGTCATTATTATTTTAAGTTTTATTTTATTTCAATTATTAAATTGTTTTTATCTCAACCTATGAGTCTCCTTACCTTTACTCCTCCAATTCTCTCCCCTGTTCCCTGGGGAGGGACAGCGAGAGAGTGGCTGTTTGGGGTTTAGCTGCCAGCCAAGTTAAACCACCACAACTCCTCACTTACAAAATGAATGTACCCAGCTCCCCTGCTTCCAAAGCAATTTTTTTTAAATGCCTGTACTGCTATCTCAGTTTTGTCACTGAAAATTTAGCTGGTTCTTGTCTGCTTTCTGTTTTATTCTGGCAAGTCTGGAGTTGGAAATTGACTGCTTGTCTTAGTTGATATGTGATGTAAATAAAAAAAAAATAGCTATGCTGCTTATACAGAGCTCAGAGTGTGTAATATTTAGGGCTTAGTGTTATCCTCCAGGTGTGAGTCAGTGCTGACTAAATAGTTGTTCATTTTCTTGGGTTCCTGTGCTGGAGCCTAACTGCTGGAGTGTGTGGGCAGTATGGGCTGATGGGCTCCATAGCTCCACTGATGCTAGTGGCCCCCAGGGATGCTGGCCTCTGCAGGCCTTGTGGCAAAGGCATGCTCCTAACGCCAGAAAAGAGTGAGAAATCCCATGAACATGAACCCAGAATTTTCATGGGAGATGATTCCAAGGAAGGGGCCTTTATGGACCAAAGCTCTGATAGGATAAGCAGGCAAGGCATGCCATGGAGACAGGAGAACAGTACTTGCTGTGGTGGCTTTCCCAACATTACCGCAACTATGCACGAGGCCTTGAATCTAAAGGTATTTCAACTAAGTTATCTTGGTATCTTGAAAATCATGGCTAATGAATCCAGAAAATCAAATCCTAAGCATGTGCACAGGATGGGTGCTGTGCTGGCTTCAGTCACAGGGCAGATGTTCTCCAGTTGAACCTTAAGTGTATGCTCAGAGCGTGTCTTGGTGAAGGCTTGTCTCTTGTATCTCAGATGAAAGCCCTGCTGATCAGAATATAGAGCCAATCACCAATTGACATGGAATAAGGGAAGAAGAAGCTAAGTAGTTCTAGTTAGAAGTCCATCCCAGAATGTCTGAAAGCTTAAGAGGAGATGTGTTTATTCTGCTCCAGCTCAGGTAGAAGAATCTTCTACAGATCACCAGGTAATTAACCAAGGAGATTTATATGCAAGGATAGTTTTTTAAATGTTGTCTTCTGAGAAAAGAAGACAAAAATTCTTCCGAGAATATATTCTGCATTTATTGTCTTGCTAGCTCTCCCCCCCTAGGCCCAATAAGTTTTAAATCCATTATCTAATTTCACTCAAATTCAGAAAATGGAAAGAAGTCTCAAAGATACCAGATTTCTTCAATGGGCCTTTACACTATATAGCCGGGAGACCATATGTGGCTTCTAGAGCCTTTTGTTTGCTCCACAATAACAGGGTGATAGGCTTAGGTGGAAGTCATGAGAGACCAGCTAGACAGCTAGTGAGTGAATGTCAAATGGCCAGCAGACACACGCTGCTGATTCATTTAGCCTCTTAGGCCATGTCTGTCCTGCTGTTACTGTGTTGATGTTTTATCTGGTTGACTTCTACAAAAAAGATCCAGGATGTGGAGTAATATACATGCAGTATGGGTGGCAAGGGGGCCAAAATGCAGGAGTAAGCATGGGAGCTAAGCTATTAGATAATGGAAATAACCCTTATATACCTTAAGTGCTATCTCTTTCCTTTGTGTCTTTGCTAACTTAAGTAAATCCCAATTTGGCTGGTTTCGGGGGCTTCTTTCTTTAGACAATGTATGCTCCTTGGGCATTACATGTGCTTTGGGATGAGGATTCCACCAGAGAGTGGGGTGCTGTGGGGTCAGACATTGCAAAAATAAGCATTGAGTACCTTTGAGGACATAGCCTGAAGTGAATGGTGGGATGAAGGATGTGAACATAAACATTTAATCTAGAAAAGATGGTGCCTACTCTTTTTTTTTTTTTTTTTTTTTTTTTAGCAATGATTTCATAATGAGTCTTAACACCCTGATTAGGTGTGGTTGTGGCAGGGAATGCTTCATCAGCCAACCTGAGCTGTTACAGATGAGCAGAGAAATGACTGAAGACATAAGCTAACTGTCTACTCCAGAACCACTGTGTGTTACCGTCACCTGGGGAGAAGGGAGATACAACTCAGTATCCTTCTGCAACAGTCATTGTTGGCTTATTGGCTTGATTATTCTCCTTGGATATGTATTCACTCAACAGATCACAGCAACCCCAAAGAGATTAATTACGTGTATTTTTAAATTCCCTAAGTGCACATTTGCATAACTAGCATTTTTAAATATTCATAAATACATATTTGCTTGATAGATTGTAGCGGCATCATTTGCAGCTTCAAAAGGGACCTTCACTTAATCAAACCAGAAATGTTAATAATTTCTTGAGGCTCAGACATATGATCAGCATATTATAGCACAATAAATACACTGAGCGTCAGCTGGGGCATTGTAATTGAGTGCATGATCCTTCCCTATGGCACATGGGAGGAAATTTGACCCAGCTTAACCCCATATCACTGTAGTTTAGCTGGGCCCTTTGCATTCACTACAGATGGAAAGTAGACTCATACATAACTACTATGGATCAGCTCATTTGAGTTAAGTGTATCCTACATCCTTGCTAGCTCCACTTTCCCAGTGACAAAAGCCTTTCAGGCAAGCCACTGTGGACATTTGCTGAGGTCAACTGTATGAGGTTCAACAAGGCCAAGCGCTGGATCCTTGGGTCACAACAACCCCATGCAACACTACAGGCCTGGGGAAGAGAGGTTGGAAATCTGACCAGCAGAAAAGGACCTGCGGGTCCTCGTCAACAGTCGGCTGCATATGAGCTAGCAGTGTGCCCAGGTAGCCAAGAACGCCAACAGCATCCTGGCTTGTATCAGAACTAGTGTGGGCAACTGGATTAGGGGAGTGATAGTCCTCCTGTACTCGACACTGGTGAGGCTGCATCTCAACTACTGTGTTTGGTTTTGGGCCCCTCACTACAAGAAGGATGTTGAGGTGCTGGAGTGTGTGCAAAGAAGGCCAATGAAGCTGGTGAAGGGTCTGGAGCACAAGTCTTATGAGGAGCAGCTGAGGGAACTGGGATTGTTTAGTCTGGAGAAAAGGTGGCTGAGGGAAGACCTTATAGCTCTCTACAACTATCTGAAAGGAGGTCGTAGTGAGGTGGGTGTTGATCTCTTCTCTGAAGTAACTAGTGATGGAACAAGAGGAAATGGCCTCAAGTTGCACTAAAGGAGGTTTAGATTGGATATTAGGAAAAATTTCTTTACTGAAAGAGTGATCAAGCATTGGAACAGGCTGCCCAGGGAAAGTAGTAGGGTCACCATCCCTGGAGGCCTTCCAAAAATGTGTAGCTGTGTCACTTCAGGACATGGTTTAATGGGCATGATCGTGTTGGGTTGATGGTTGGACCTGATGATCTTAGAGTTCTTTTCCAACCTTAATGATTCTATGATTCCCGAAGAGGGTGTAGATCTGCAAGGCACTCTGTACTCTCAGCCTCATAGGATATATCCATAGTGTTGAACAGAAAAGGCCAGGAAAGAATTCTGAGCACTGAAGCCATGATTGACTCTACAGTTTAACTCATTCCCTGGCTCTCTTTTGAACTCTTTCAGTGATCTGTCTCCAAGATACAGCCCCCAGTAGAGTCCTGGGAATGACTCATATCCCGCACCGGGAGGACACCAGGTGTTCGTGCCTTCACCCTACACAGTCATCCAGTGCTATCTCAGAGGGCTGTGTATCTGCTTCAAACATGCCCACATATCTTCTTGTAACCCAAAAGTGTGCAACATGGATTCTCAGTGCCATAACACTATGCCCCTGAAGTGGAGCCAAGTCCTCACTACTTCAGACATTTTCAGTTAAGATAAACATGAGAAATAACAATACTCGCTCACTGGAACAGGCTCCCTAGGGAAATGGTCACAGCACTTGTCAGAGTTCAAGGAGCATCTGGATGATGTTCTTAGTCATATGGTTTAGTTTTAGGTAGTCCTATGAGGAGCAGGGGGTTGGACTTGATGATCCTTATAGGCCCTTTCCAACTTGAGATATTCTATGAATCTATGAGTCTATGATGCTGTTATAGGGGACTACGGTGACAGAGATCAAGGGTTGTGCGCTGTGTAGTAGACATAGCCTGTGTGCCATCCAGGGGCTAGTCCCACACATCGTGAGTGTGGGCTGGTCTGCACATCCCTCCACTGTAGCAGTATAGACAGAGCTGCTGGAACCGATAGAAGCTGAGGGGACTTGTATCTCAGACACTGACTGATGTGCAGTTTTCCACTCCTCTCTCAGCCTGGATGTATGCTTATTTAATTCTGGTTGCAGGGAAATAGTTCTAATTGTCTTCAACTCAACAGAAAGGGGAGTGTAATTTTTATTAATGCAAGCAGATTGTGACCAGGTGTTACAACCAGAAGGGCTTCCCCCTGCCCCCTCCTTTTCCTTTGCATCGCTATATGAAAAGTCTTTGCAGTATCAAAGCAGGAAACCTCAAAGCATGGTGACAAGGAAGTTAACTCCTTCTGGGCCTGCCTGCAAGGTGGTGAGTCAGATGTGGAGGGTGGTCCTTTGGCAAGCAACTGAAAAGAAAAAAGAAAGATGACAGCTGTCCCCACCAGCTGAGTTTTGAGCTCAAGTTCAGGAAGAGAGGAATGTGAATTCATAACACACAAGAAATGCCAAAATTTATGCTCACGTGTAACAGCTCATGGCTGGGAGGTGCGGGAAGTGGGACTCTGAGAAAGGATTGAGAAGTGTCACTCATGACATGGGTCTGGTGGGAGCGGGATGCAGTGGCAATGCAGGGGGACAGTGGTTTCAGAAGAGGGAAGGCAAAACCCAGAAGGAGGAAGGAGGATGATTCACGTGTGTCAGCATCCCTGAGCTCACAAAGAGGGTCCCTGGTGTCTGGGCTGTTGGTCCCATGCCCACTGGTGCATTTTGGGGGCAGTAGTGGCCGAGTGCTTGCACATCTGCTGTGCTGTCCTGGCTGTAGGCTACGTGGCACCCTGAGGAGCTGCCAGCTCGTGGGTTGTATGCCTGAGAGGAGGAAGGCCAAGAAGGAGGAACCAGTGACCTGAGCTTGTGCGTGATCCCTCCTCACCAGACCACAACCCTGTAACCCCATTCTGCTGAGTCAGTGTGAGACATGTGCATTTTAGTTCTCTGCTGGGTGATACTGCATAAATTGTGACATCTACACCAAATCAGATCCTCCCTGCCTTGGTGAGTGGGAAGCAAGGTTTTGAAAGCAAAGCCTGCTTGGCAGATTGCCCCAGAGCCAACCTTATGTCCCAGTGCTTGTATTTTCATAGACTCATAGAATCACATCTTAGCATAAGTGATCTCTTGACTTTAATCCTTCAGGGCACTTTCATTTGGTGGTCCAAGATTGTTTGGGCTCAGTAGTTATTGTTGTTTGGTCCATTGCAAATAAGGGCCAAAATGCAACTACAAGTACATAATTTTAGTTAAAAATGGATACTCCTTTATGGCTGGATACCAGCCCCCACCCATCAGAGCATCCCCTGTAGCCAGGGATTTATTTTGGAAACACGCAAATTCCAGCCAATCATAACAACGGTTTCATCACTGAGAAATAAATAAACTTTTTATAGTAGCTGAAAGACAGTCTTAGCTTGTATCTGTATTTGAATATATTTTTGTCAGGAACCTGCTGGCCTTTTGAACTTCACAGTAAGGAATGGTGGAAGATTGCAAGGCATCAAAATTTACGTCATTTGTATTTCATTGCTGTCACTTCCTTTTTAGAAAGATAAAGCCACCTCTATTTTTAATTGGAGCTGTAAAGAAAACCTACCCCTGCAGTTTTGGACAAGTCAAGATTGTGATGGCATGAATGATTAATATTAATTCCTGCTTCAGGAATTCCTGCTTCACTTTACATCAAACAGGGAAGGCAGTCTCACATGGAACAAGGTCATCTAACTCGTCTTCAGCTAGGAGCAATGGAAGAAGGGAATACTGAAGCTGATTTTTGCTCTGTACAGGTTTGGTGTCTGCAGGAGAGGAATCTGGAGGCTGAGAATTACCAGACCCATTAATTAGTCTTTGAGTTCCTACTTGACTGGCTTTCCTTTGGATGTACCTTTTATAATTTGGATGTGGCTGAACTCATAGGGGACCACAGAGCTCTGACCCAACTCAAAGTGTCACATCTGCAACTGGGCTGGTTTTCTCCAAGGATCAAGGAAAATAACTTAATGTCAGTAGTTCAGCATACCTTTTCAGGAAATTTTGACTTTTTTGGCTACTCTAAACCCTCCTAAGTTCCTGCCTGAACAGATTTACTTTTATCATTAGCATGTAATCATGCTGCAAGATGAAAATGTGCATACTTATTCTTTCTAAAAGGAGTTATTAACTAGCCTTTATTAGGATAAGGAACTGGCTCTGGATGAGTTCATAGTGGGAAGGAAAAAGAGACAACTCCAGTAATTTCATATTCTTCTTTTCCCAGCTATTAGTGCCAGAGCAATTTTTGCTGTTCAATACATGGAAGACAAGCCAATTGACAGCTCTAGGCTTGTAACCTTTTTTTATATTTTCAATCAATTAAATTTAATAACCCTGTCTAACCATAATTTCTATGTCTATTTATCACTGAGAAATAGAATTGCATGACAATGTATGGATTGGTAATACAAAGCTTTTTCTTAGTCATGCCCAAACTAGGATTAAATAATTCTTCTTTCTAATTTTTTCTTTCTTACAGACTCAACGGTTTCCGCAAAATAACATCCTCGGAGAGGTGAAGACTCTCTGCTTTCACTACATTCACATCTAAGTGCTATTCCTTTTTGTGATTAAAAGCAGTGGCTAGGATGGGATGAAGGATGGAGATGATGGGTAAGGTGGTCCTGACCTATGGGACTGGGGCCACCCCAGTGCCTGAGGGGGAAAGCCCTTCGGCTCGGATGCGTGCTTGGTTCCCAACCAGGCAGGGTCTACTTCAAGATCAGGCTGCTTGGCTGTGGCAGCAGAACACACCCACCCACAGAGCAGCTCTCCTCCACCCAGGGCTGTGCTTCCTCCCAGTCCATACTGCCCTGAAGCACACCAGCAGCTGCCCTCTTGGCAGCCCTCTGCAAGATAGACACCAGAGCTGCTGCAACCTGAAATATCAGCCTTAGGCTGGGGACAGCAAAAAAGAGGTAGTTTAATATGCAACTGAAAAACCACAGGCTGAACTACTATCCTGTGACTGCTTGTCCTCGGTAGCCTGGAAAGGTTGAGTATATAGGATTAGAGGACGCTGCCGCAGCCTCTCCAGGACACAGCCTCAGTGCTGCAAAATGAAGGGGTCTAACAGGGAGTCTTGGCTGCAAGCAACCGTAAGCCTTTCTTAGTGATCACGTCTGCAATATGTGAACACTACCAAAATGCTGACTAAATTAGCACTGCCAGAAAATGAGATGTTTGATCTGAAACCTGAAATGCATTATCTGGGGACAGTCTTGACTTTAGTTTTTTAGGTCCACAGGGAACATCACATGCAGACATGTGTATGTATGCAAACATACACAGAGCCAGAAAGTAGACCCTTAGCTAGGTATTAGTTCAGTTTTGCTCTAGGACCTACTCTATTGACATATTCTGATCACAGCTACAGAAATTAAATTATCACCTGGTCTGCCAGGACGGGTTCTATATGGCCAAAACCTGACAGAGCTTCTCTGCATGCTCCATGCCTTTGTGCTTACAGCTATCTTGTAGAACTGATGTTCTCAGGCAGGAGGAGAGCTTGCCCAAGGTTTCTTGTGTCCATAGGGATTGCTCTGGTCAGGGAGCTCTTGCATTGCCTCTCTCCAGCTGAGCCTTGAGGAGACAGGATTGCCATGTTGTTCAAGTCCTGAAGAATCTCATAGGGGCGAAAAGCCCCTTCTGCACTTTGGAGTCAAGCTCTAAGCTTTCTTAGAAGTTATTACTTAGAACAGATTACAGGACTCCCCACTCTTTTGTAGGTTCCTGTGTCCCCTAGTTGCCATCATACATTGCACAAGGCATTAAGTTGCCTAGCTAAGATACCCTGTTCGCAACCCACTATGCAGGGGGTATACTGATTGCATCCTAACTAATCTTGGACACTTAAAATAAACATCTAATTTAGGAGTCCAGATGCTTCAAACTTCTCCTGTCCACAGTGGTGGAAGAGTGAGACCTCTGAGAACAATTCAGGTTCTGGGTGGGCTGGAAATGTCTGTCTCCCTCCACTGACTAATGAGGTCATCAAGAGCGAAGACTCACTTCAGTTATGTGTGTGAGTTAGAGGGGGTGAATTCAGGCACAAGTGCCCTGGAAATCCAGTGTGGGACCACTGAAAACCACTGCAGTGTTCATCTGCTCTCACATCTGGCTTGTTCCATGTGCCATCTGATTTGTTCTTGGGCTTGTAGGATTTTCCTCTACCTAGTAGCCTCCCTGCACATGTTTGAGCCTTCACACAAGCACAGAGCTAGTTGATTTTCTTTCCAGATAACGGAAGCAAAAAAGTAGGTGGCTCAGCGGGATCTTTCAGCCATCACTTGGATGAGGACCAAGTGAGTGCTAGGATCTGAATAGAATAAAATTTCAATGTGATTGAGACTTGGAGTTTCTGATTTTCTTTCTTTGGGGGGCTTTTGTGGTTGTTGTTTTTTTTTTTTTTTTTCCTTTTTATTCTTTAGCTCTCATTATCTGTTTTCCATGGAAAGCTTTTTCAATAAAGCGGGAGAACAGCTTCACTATTTTTCTTACAAAAGTTAATGAAGAAATAAGATGCATCTCTGTCTGTTTCTTTTAAAAAAGTCATGAATCTCAGGCATGGAAAATTGAATTAGCCAAAATGGATTGGGTGGTTGGTTTCTCCTGGCCTCCATTTTCCTTCTTGAAATATGTACACCAAATAAGAGCTGCTGGTAAGAACACCATTGGAAATGCCTTTTCTCTTGTACCATTAAAAAACTGCTTTAATTTTTTGCATTAGAACAGCCATGCATGAAATAAGCATGCATTCACGAGGCTGCCTGTCAGTAAAGTGATTTGATTATGTTGCAAGGAGTGCCAGTTTAAATTGCAAACTCAGTAGGCCCCTTGGAAGCTTCTTCTTTTTGCTCATTGGCAAAAGAACTTGGAATATATATTTGGCCTAATCCAGTCTAATCTGATCTGTTTCACAATGCCATCTGGATCTCATCAGGGGCTGGATGCTTTCAGTATTTGATCCAGGCACTTCTCCCCCCTCCCCCTCCCCACCCCCTTAATGGCTATTCTTTAAGAATTAAGTATTTTGGAGAAGTGTTGGTCCCAGTTCATTCCTATTCATTGTGTGGAAGACATCCAGGAGCAGCCACTGAGATATTTATTGCCTCTAAGGAGCCAATAGCTAATTGAATCTGAATTGGTTGCTATCAGTTGTTGCCTTCGGAGTGGCTCAAAAACATTTCAGTATCTTTCAAAGATGGTGTATTCCTGACCAAATGTTAGGCCTAAGTAAACACCTGGTGGATTTGGATGACAGCACTGCATTATCTCAAATCATCTCTCAGTGACTGATATGTCTTCCAGTAGATTATCCTACATACTGGGAAGAAAAACTTTCTAATGATAAGGATAATTATGCTCTGGCACAGGTTGCCTAGGGAGATGATGAAATCTCCATCACTGGAGTTTTTTAAGAACAGGTTAGACAAGCAGCTGCCAAGAATGGTCGATGTATAGTAAATTCTGCCTTTCGGCACCACTAGATGACCTCTGAAAGCCCTTTGGATATTTTGATCACTGAGCTTAGAGCTGAACAGTGAACCAGTCAACAAGAAATCACAACCAGGGAATTGGAACAAATTCTTTGTTTGTGTAAGAGTTAAAGGTACAAATAGAATAAAAAGCACACTTTATATATGATGCTTCATTTAAAAAAAAAAAAAAATATCTGAATGATCAGAGAAAGGCATCTACAAAGATACATACCTAGGAAGTTAGGTGCAAATGTGGAGAATCCTCATTCCAGAAAAACAAACTGGGGACAGCCTAATTACCATCTAGAGATTTCATTTATAGAGGTAAGGGAGAGATAAGCAGTCAAGTAATGTGTTTGGAGATAGTCTGTTAAACTATATTTAAGTTACATGGGGATATCTGTACTTCACCTCTTACCCAGACCTTTCAGATCTAGAGGGCTACACGTTTCAGAGTCTTAGACCCATCATTTAAGACGGAGCATGATGGAGACAGGAATTTATTTCACAGCTTCCTATATAGGAGCCCCTCATTCAAAATATATGAAAGAAATAAAACATTACAGTGCATCTCAAGAGGCTTTGACAACTTAAGGGCACCAAAGTGTGATATTGAAATATAGAACTGGGACTGTTTGGGGGGCAATTGAGGTAAAATTCACCTTGGACAGAAAACCAAGGGTCTCTTGTGCTAGAATACGTTCCCCTCCAGGACTCAAGGCATAGGATGACTCTCACCTTTATCCCATAGCAGCAGAGCTTTAAGTGCTGGCTCACTGTATGTGTGTTCCATGTGCATGTCTAAAGTATTTGGCAGTGGGCTTAGTCTTAATCAGGAATATGTTGGACATATTTCCCAGGATGCTGTATTCGTAAAGTGGTTTTAGTAATAAATTCAACCACTGGACTAATCCTACAGCCGGAATGGATGTTAATTGTTTAATCAGTGAAGATCTTAATAGATTACTTCATTTATACTATAATTAATGAATGTGCCTTGCCTTGCAACCTACAAATCAATTTAAATTAAAATGAAGAAAGTACTTTTCAAACTGTGTATCATGACAACCTTTAAAGCAAATTGCATTTTTTCTCTTGTCTGAAGAGTAGACCTCCACATGAGCTTAAGCACCATGCCTCAGTTTTCCTAACAGACCCTGATCTGCTCCTCTTCCTCCCCTGGCCTGACCTGGTTCCAGTTGTGGAGCCCTCCCTGGACGGTTGCAGGGTATTTGGGAACAACAGCTAGTCCCGATTTGCTTTTTTCCCTTCCCTTCCCTTCCCTTCCCTTCCCTTCCCTTCCCTTCCCTTCCCTTCCCTTCCCTTCCCTTCCCTCTTTTCTCTTTGTCTTCTTTTCATTTTTATATTTTCTTTTATTTCTCTCTTTTCCCTATTTGCCATTCCAGTTCCCCTTTCTATTTCCTTCCTTTCCCCTTTCCTTCTCTTTCTCTCTTTCATTTTCTTTGTTTCTCTGTTTTGTCTTTCTTTTTTTCTCCCCATCCAAGCCTATTTTAACTGGAAATAAATTAAATTAATTTTTCCCAAGTCTGTTTTGCCCATGATGATAACTGGTAACCTCTCTGTCTTTATCTTGATCCACCAGCTTTTTCAACTTACTTTCTCCATCTGATCATGTTGAGGAAGGGGAGTGACAGAGTGGCTGGGGGTGCATCTGTCAGCTAGCCATGGTCAACCCATGACACTTCTGTGGGTCACCCAAGCAGAGGACTGTGGAGCACTTAGGGCGTTCAGTCATATGCGTGGCCACCTGCCTGTGAGATCCCTCCTTTTAACCACTGCTGGATGGAAATCATAGCACCTGAGTGAAAGAGGGCCCTGAGTGACTCAAGAAGTGACCACAGAGGAGAGCCACATGGACTTCTGCCACTGGGGCAGGATTGATGTGGGTGCTCAGCAGGGAGTGTACTGCAGTACTGAGGTGAAGAAGGCAGAACTTCCCCTCCTGCAGAGCAGATTGTCCTTCCATGATGGACTGGGGCAGTTTGGAGGGGTGGATCTCTTCTATTGTGGGCAAGCAGAAAGCACTGTGTGGCTTAGAGATTTTTCTCTTTTGCTACATTCCACTATCTGTACCTTCATTTCCAAACTGAAAAGTCTCCTGTTAAAAAAAAAAAAAATGTTCCTTGTCTGACTAAAATTGACAGCTGTGACCAGAATGGTCTCACCCATCTCTCCTTGCTCCTGATTGACCTCAGCATGACTTCTGCCCCATGCAAAGCACAAATCCACATGTTACCAGGATGCAAGAACTTGGTCACACACTCTCAGGACAGCTTTCCCATTCGTGAGCCTGGGTTTATTGCTGTCATTAGGGCTCTTCACTTGTGTATGTCTTCCCAGGCTGATCCGGCAGCAGGGTTGGGACTTACAGCTGTAAATGACACAAAGGGAAGGCAAAAAGTGAAGGACAGTCATGTGCTAAACACCACAATAGTCATGTGCTAAACACCACAACTTAAGAGTTGTGGGTGTAATACATGTGTCTTCATAACTCAGGAGGAGATTTTGTTTGGTTTTTTATTTTAAGTAGCTGCTGTTACTTGTTTTGTGTGAAGGTCACAGCAGTAGGATGGTGAAGAGACATTTGGGTGGCAGGGTGGCTGCACTCCAGGAAACCAGAATAGGGATGAAATTCAGTGTTTATGCCTGGGGAAGTAAGATAGCAAAACTTCATGAGGAGACAAAAGCAAAATCTAACTGCTTTCAAACATCTTCATGTGCTCACTGAAGGGTTCTACAAGGTTAATGAAAGGTGCTCCACGATACCTGTATACTTCTGTTCAGTTACTAAATAAGTTTTGACATGCAAAAGGTATATCTCTCATTCTGACTGCAGAATGGCGTATTTATGTTGGGTACAGTGCCTGTTCACTTGCAGGCACAGCCTGAGAGCTAAGACATTTCGGAGGAGTCAGATGGAAGTCCAGATGAGCCATTGTTTACTTCAGAAAGCAGATTTTGGCCCATGCGACTTCTCTGCCTCTTTAATCCCTTCCGTTTACTTTTTTTTTTTTTTCTTTTTTTTTTCTGACAAGCAGAAAAGATTTGAATAAAGTACCCTGATTCTAGTGCAGATAGGAATATGATCTGGTTTGCTACTCATTAGCATGGGCAAAAAGCTCTCTGTTAGCATTTCTGAGATGATGGTGTCTCGCTGCACAGATTCTTCGTTCTTTTTTGTATCACTACTTTCTTTTTTGGTACAAATTCCAGAAGTTTTTAAATCTAAAAGGCACATTTTGAGGGGCTAGATTTATGTGAAATGAGAAGTCAGAAGCAAAAAACAAGTTATGATTTTTGTTACTGGTTGGATCTGGGCCCACAGCCCTAGTTGGGGTATGTGAGCAAAACATCTATCTATCTCACTTAGCAGGTACATCTCTTTATCTTGCAGGAGGTGGTGGTCCTATCCCTTTTGTTTTCACTCAGCAGGTGTAATGGCTCGTATGTAAAGCAGAACAGCCATTCTCATTCAGGTTATCCTTTTCCTCTCCTCAACATAGATTTCAATAATTAAAAGGAAAAATATTGAGTTTATTTCAATTCAATAATAATTCAACTGGATAATCATTTCCATGTCAATAATTTGTCCTGCTTCTTCTTACCCCCTCTCCAGTTCCCATCTTCCCAGATACATGACCTCTAGTCCACCTTGCTAATCTCCCCTCCAGTCTTTCTACCTTTCCTTGAGTGTAGCAGTCAGTAGTATCTACTCACACTGTCTTCCCTCCCTGCAGTGATCCTTGAATTCCTGTTCTATCAAACTGTTAAGTGGGCCTGGCCACAGATCCACACCATGATTGCTGGGAAGCTGGGAGATGGATTAGTCCGTGGACTGGCTACAGCATCCACACCATGCTTGCCTCCAGCTCCCTGTGGTTCATCTAATCCTTGTGATCCTCAGGGGGTGTCAGAGAGAGGGAAAAAGGGTAGGGGGTGAAGTCTGGATAGTCTGCTCTTCTTTCTCCTTCTTCTCCATTATGAGGACCACTGAACTAGAGAATCCTTCACTGTGGTTGTTGTTTTGCTTTGGCCTCTAAGATCCTTGGCTTTCTGTACAGAATGCATAATCTCTTTTTATTTGTTACTTCTGTTTAAGTTGGAGGCACTTAAAATATTTCTCCCAGTGTGTCAGTGACCCTCTTTTTATTTTATTGGAAAAGCATTTCTATAGACTGACAATGTCATCTGTATTGTGCTGATTTATCAAGTTATTTCCTTGGCTCTTACCCACCCTTTATTCAGACCTCCCACTGACTCACGGAAATCAATGTGAGGTAAGACTTTGTTTTTTTCTTTCTTATCCTTTTATGTACTTTTATACCTTTAAGGACTGACTGTGCAATGAAACCACTCTGATTAGGCCAGGCCTAAGTGACTACACAAATCTCAAAACTGTGTAGCAGCAGGTCTGATGGGAATTTAGCTAATTAGTAACTAAAAAGATGACAGGGTTTAGCATGAAGTGGATAACCCATCTTAATAAATGTAAGTGAAGTGTAATGTGAAAGAAGCATTATTATAACACTGCAAAACATATTTTAGGTGCTTCCCTCTTATTTGAGGAGTGTCAAGAGGTAAGACAAGGGGTAATATCACACATACTTGGTGGCTCATGAGCAGAGTACTCTGATCTGGCTTCATAGTAAACCAGTAGCCCCTAATTATAGACTGTACTTTGTCTCATGAAGCTTTATAATCAGTTCATTTGTGTACCAGCATTTTGACATAATTCATCTGGTACAAATACAATCTTAATACTGTAAGATTTAGACCAGAAGCATCTTGGGTATTAAAAAGGGAACTGATCTTTTTATATGATGGAAATTTGAAGTTCAGCATTATTGAAGATATGGATATATTTTCACTCAGTTTTATATCCTGCAGAACTCATCATAATCAATGTGATAATGGGGGTAAGGGGTGATAGATTTGTTTTACAGTCTGTTGCTCTTCTAAACAAATGATCCAGTAATGCAATTTGCAAAGGACATTAAAATGAAATCAAATGCTTTTATAGGTTATGCATAATTATTGCTTTTAATTAGCAAGCAGAGCTGGGCCATATTTAAGGCTTAGAACAATTGGATTACTTTCTCCAGCTTATTTTCCATATTAAATCCCAGGCCCTAAGAATCAGGTGTATCTTAAACCCATCCTATATATTTTTGAAATAAATCTGCCAGTGTCTACTAGGCTTCTTGCTACCTTTCATAGCTTTTAAATGTAAGGCTTTCCTGGGGTGTGCAAAGCTTCGACACAAAGAAAATCTACTGAACCCTGCTAAGGGGATGTTTTGGAGTACCAATAAAGACCTATGGGACCGAGGACTGTACCAAAAGATCAAGAAGGAAATAAGAACATTAAGAAGCAGAGGGGTAATGAAAATGAATATTTAGACAGGAAGCAAGGAAAGAAGGTTGATTGCTAGGACAGAAAAGTAAACAAGAAACATATTGTACAAGGGTTGTGTGTGAATTAGACGACAGAGACAGGAAAGATGGTTTTATAGGTTGGGTCTGTACTTGGCCACACAGTTCTTAGAGCTGACTAGGTCACTACCTAATATTTATATCCCTCAGTTTTCTATCTATAAAACATGGATGATAAAACTCTTGCTAACTCACCATGATATTATGTGACTCATTTGTGCTATTTAGAAACAGGGTGTGGAAGAAGGGGCACCAGTGTGGTGGGAAGAAGGGAAGAAACAACCAAGACTAAACAGAGAGAAAAATGAGAGGTTGAAGCTTCTGGAAGACTGCATTAAGCCAGACCAGGGAAATCTGTCTGGATGGGCACCCTCATTATGGATTTTTCCTCCAAAGATATTCCACATGCTCAATGTGGCTGCCTGCGGTGACAGCTGCTCTGGGCAGAGAGGGAGGGTGGGAAAGTCAGGGCACTCAGCAGTTCAGCTTTTGCTTTACAATGCACTGAAGTCTTGTTGAAAGCAGGGATACTTGAGAGAGTCTCAAGGCTGTGGCTTTCTCTCAAGGATCTTATGGATGTAACTATTTGCAGCAATAAAGCCTTGTTTCTTTTCGCAAACAGCAACCAATGCAAGTTATGGTTGTTCTCCTCTTTCAACCCCCCTAGCTTCCCTTTCAGCTGACACTGAAGATTAGCTTCAAGCTCTAAGCTTGTAAAGTCTTTGAGGAAAAGCCTTAATGAGGATCTGATCCTTTTAAACTCTGATCTAATTACTGTTAGAGCAACATTTCTATTTTGGATGCCACAAACAGATCAAGTTTGCATGTTTGAAAGTGGCACTATTCAGTGGACAAGAAGCAAACCCCACCCTGTAGGTTAAATAAATTTTCATACATAAATAAAAACATGAATAGCACCTATGTAAAGCAGCTGGCATTATTTCAGAGGAAGTTTGGAAGCTGAGCCTGGGGAACTACAGGAATACAGATTTTTTTTCCCCTTTGGTATATGTTTATTGGTCGAATGGTAGCAGAGGATTTGAGGCCACAGTGGTGTAATCTATTGAGTGTATCAGTAGGGAAAAAAAAGGCAAAGAGGACTGAAAACTACAGACCCAGCTGTGAAGGGTGGTCTGGAGCCCCAGGAAGTATTACCCAGAGCATGATCAAAACCTCATAGTCTCTAACTCAGTGATAGCAAAGAAAGGCAACCCTGACTCCTACAAGCCAACACTTTCACTTGATCTATTGCCACAGCTTTAGTGGTTTTTGTGCTTTTATCCTATGTTTTTACCACTGTTGAAATTTCAATCTATGTGCTGAGCTCCAGACAGTATACGAAGACTGGCTCCCTGCTGTTCTTGTCACATGCACCAGGCAGCTTTGCCTATCATGGAGCACATGTGTGAATGTACCTGTACAATGCGTGCTGGCAGAAAAGACCTATCTGAGCTGCAGATACGGACATGATCAATTCACAGTCTTTGCCTGAATCCCCCCATGCTTTCTTCAAGAGATGGAAGAACATCGTCTGCTTTCCTGGCTGTTAAACTGTCAGTCATTGCATGGATCCCTGTGCTGCTGTTTGGCTTGGCTGGCAGCCTTTGGAGTGTCAAATGCTACCACTGGCAAGCCAGGTGTGAAGTGCATTTGCCATGTTCTGCTTAATGGGGTGTTACTGTAATTTCAAACCCTTGTGGTGATCACTTCTAGGTTAACACCCTTCAGTAACTAACCAAAACACAGACATTAAGCAGAGGAAATTTTAAAATGCTATTATGAGCCATGGTTTTGTCCAATTAGCAGACTCTGCTTCAGGTTTGACTCAAGTGGCTTGTCTATATAAGGATGTGTTAGTCATTTTCTTTTTTTATTTTTTTTGACCATAAAAACAACAGATGTGTTGCTCTGTGGTCAGCATAGACAAGAATGATTCATGGCTAGGCATATTTAAATCTCCACTAGAAAACTATCCATCTGAGACCCTCTCCACCTCTTCCCCCTCATTCCAGACAACCAGAGCCAAAAGTACCTGTCACATGATGCATCTCAAAATTCATCAGTGATTCTAGCCATATGTTTTAGTTTTGAGGTGGCCAGGAGATATCAGCTGCTCCTGCCTACTCTCTTGGGGCTGCATGGACTTTAGCAACACTAGAATAGTGATAGAGAAGAAGTTATTGTGCAGACATGATGTGGGTGAACAAAGGAGCTGTTACGGCTGAGCAAGAATCAACTTACACATGATAACTTGGTCTTGTGTACAGGGTCACATTAGGCTCTGATAACAGTTCTGTGGCCACCTCTGGAGCACTTTGGGGGGGAATTCAGCTAATACTGATGTCAATGCTTTCCATTGAAGATGTGGGAGAAGGATGGGCTGGAAAAGTAAGGAAAAGGAACTGTGGAGGTGGAATATGGAAGAGATTGGCAGTCAGTGCTCCTTCTCTGAAGTAATTATAGGAGGAGCTGAGAAGCAGGAATCAAGGGATTTGGGCTATGTGTGGAGCAGAAGGGGTTGGGGAAATGAAAGAATCAGTAATCCTATTATGCATGGCCTGGGGATCCTGGCTTGGGCAGCTGGCATTTGAAGGGAAGTAAGAGGAAGGCTTCCACTGGAATAGGCAGGAGAGAGAAAAAGGCTGTTATCACGTGAGTGTTTTGGTGGCAACATTGAGGCTGCTTGGCCACCCCTAATCCATAGCTAGATTTGTGTGGAATTGCCTGGAGCCTCCAGTATTCTACCCAGGCTGGGATATGTCTGCACACCACGGGGTGCTGTACAAGGAGCTTGGTCTTGCTTGTGAAGCAGGCCTGGAAAACGGGCTGCATGTACTGTTGCCCTCTTCTTAGTACTCCCGTCAGGTCTGTTCTCCTGCCACTTCAGTAGTACCTCGCTATCTGGAGGCCTCCGAGACCTGCACCGCCAAGAAGTGGCCTGCTAAGGGCTCTTCTGAATGGTGGCTTGTGGTTAAAGGTGACACCTCCAGAGGAAACTAAACTGATGATCTGATCCTCATTAAGAAAATAATAACAGTAAGTAAGAGATACATCAGTTTTTAAAATATGTGGAAAACATAGCACAATGAAATTCAAAGTAGGTAAAAACAAGCCAATCCTCTAGAGGTGATGTAAGGTCTCCTCCCACAGAAAGGAGAAACTGGTGGAGCAGTAAGCTTGAAAAACTAGCATGGGGGACAGGTAATGGAGATGAGACAACTCTAACAAGCCTTGTCTGACAACTGATCAGACGTGAGATTAGGTACTGTAATGTGGAACACAGACAAGACAGGCCAATGAACTTTTTGAGCTGAAGAGTCAGAAGCAGTAAATCACAAAGAAGGAAAGCCATGGTTTCACACTCTTGGCTTCTCGCATAGAATAGATTGAAGCCATCCTGTGCTATAAAATACAAACCTATACATGCACAAAGCATGTTACAAGAACTCCCAAGGCTGCAAAATTTAGCTCTTCCAAGTTAGACCAAGAGTGAAGACTCCTTCTTCTGGATTTTTAACTTAATTATAATTTTGTATGTCTATCTCCTGGCACAGTCTTTAGCTTCCTGATGGAGTGCTCAAAAGCACTGCTTACTTCAGTGTACAGGATCAACACATCCTTCTGCTTTGTCAAATCTGACTGCTTATTCCAATCCTTTTCTCCTTGTCCAGCCAGCTTCACTCTCTCATCTTCAGCTCTCCTATCTCAACTTCCAGTTTCCTTATTCAACAGGCCTTCCAATGAATTCCCACTGCAAATTCTCCAGTTGGTTTTGACCGGAACCCGTCATTCCTGCTTGGCAATTTCATTTTGGCATCAGTTTCTCTTTGCTGCTGAGTTCTTCCCTTTCGTCATTCCTCATCTTCACTTGTGCTCCTGATCATCTCCTTAGATTAACTACATGGGCTGGTCTCCTTCTGGGGCTGCTCGTTTAATGTTGGTGTTTTGTCCAGTGTGAATTTGCCCAGTTAGGCCCAGTTATCATGTGCAATGTGGCTCTTTGTCAGTTTGTCCAGTGCCTTTCCCTCAGCGATCCTTTTCACAGTCAATTGTGAGAAGTGAGGGGCTCTCCCCATTTCTTTCTCCAGTCTTAGGCTTGTTGTTCTCTGGCTTCCAGTTTTCCTTCCTATTTTTCTATACACTTCCAATTTCTGTCTCTTGATCTTGCTCATTCCAGTCATAAAGACATGGGAAAGTTTGATCCAGAATTGTAGAGGAAAGGGCAGGATTTTTTAAAGAGGAGAAAACTGTAGATGAAGTAAAAAGTCCATCTGTTCCTGCTGCCTTGCTACCCAGAACCTCCCCTCTGTGGGGTGCTGGCAGGGGCCCTCAGTCTCCACCTGATCCCACAACCCTGTCTACTCTATTCGTGCCTACCCTGCAGCCCTGCTGCTTTTGGACTGGCACGACTGGTTGTTCACTCATCACCTGAAAATGTCAGTGTTCTCCTTTGTCTCCCTGTTTCCATGTGTAGGTTGGGGTCATGCTATACCTAGTGGCAATTTTGAGGGAAAAACTGGGAAAACTAATGATCCCAGGACAAAGCATATGGCATTGCATCTATTTCGTGAGGCTGAGACCCAGTCCCAAGTGAGATCCAGCACTGAAGATCTCTATTTTTTGCATGTGTTCTTTCCAGTTGTTGCTAAAGCAATTAGAGTATAAAACAATCTTTTAAGGTTGACATTTCAATTGCTGTTCTTGTTTTTAATAGTTACAAAAGAAAATTCTTTATATCTTGGTGGAAGGGTGAAGAACCACAATTTTGTCTTTGCCAATTGTAAAAGCTGAAAACTGTGATGAGAGGCATGTTTCATTTATTTTTAGATGTACAGAATGTAGTTTAATTGATCAGAAATAGTCATGATCACGTAAGAACTGTTTACCTTCTGACACTATGCCAATAACATAGCAAGATGGCACTCAGCGTCTTCAGTAAGCTCTCTAAATTGCTCTGAAAAGATCTTGTAAGTGCCTGTCAGACTTTATTGATTCTAGACACAAACTTTACTAAAATTCCACTTCATCTGAATGTGGTCCTTCAAGCACTATCCTGTCTGCCTTTTAGAGAGCCTCACATGAACTACGCTTACAGACCAGTTACAAACCATTAGTTCAAGGGAGCTGAGAGTTGAACAAGCTGCTTGTTATCCAGGGCTGCAGAGCTGGCTTCTTATTCAGCCAACAGAGGTGTAGGGGCTGTGTTTTCTAACTGATACTTATAAAGTGCTTAATGTGGACGCTGTGACTATCTCCAAAGGCTCTGTGGGGAGCCAACCCAAACTGCTCCGGCTCCCCTGAGCTTTGGCTCCGAAGCTGGCGTGTTATGTACTGTTTTTGAATATAGCCCTAAGCAAGTGTTTATTATATTAGCAGGTGGAAAATGATTGGAATTAATAATGGTACTAAGAATGAGTTGCAGATTTATAAGCTTTCAAAAGTCCATTATTAGCCTAGTACTGTTGGAGTTTAAAAAAAACCCATTAAAATTATGCAAATATGGCCATACCTTCAATCAGGCTTTTTGAGAGAAGGGGCAAAGAATGAAGACAAGGACAGGGTGCTTGAGTTAGTGTAGCCTGAGAGATAAACAACAGGGCAGATGTATCAGATATTACCTGCTTGACAACCAGAATGTTTGCCAGGCATTAAGAATGATGAATATACAACAAGCAGTTAGGCTAATCATTTTTATTTATCAGCAAGAAAGCTTACTGTGCTGTTCCATGTCAATAGGCTACTGATGTAACATAAAGTGAGTTTTGTTTTCATACATGGGTGGTGACATCTCCTGTGCTCCTCCAAAGAAGCAGCAACAACAACAACAACAGGAGGGACCAAGAGGAACCTTGACGGGTTTGAGAAGTGGGCCTGTGCAAACCTCATGAAGTTCAACAAGGCCAAATGCAAGGTCCTGCACCTGGGTCAGGGCAACCCTAAGCACAAATACAGGCTGGGTGGAGAATAAGTGGAGAGCAGCCCCGAGGAGAAGGACTTGGGGGTGCTGGTGGATGAGAAGCTGAACATGATCCAGCAAGGTGCACTTGCAGCCCATAAGGCCAACCGTATCCTGGGCTGCATCAAGAGAAGCATGGTCAGCAGGTAGAGGGAGGTGATTCTGTTCCTCTACTCAGAGCACATAAGGCCCCACCTGGAGTACTGCATCC
>NW_010317376.1:0-723 GCF_000700745.2 Antrostomus carolinensis | reverse complement strand
TGCTTTTCCTGCCAGGTGCAACCAGACACAGCAGCAGCAAGACCAGCTCTGGGCCAGGCCAAAGAAACCTCTTTCCTGGCTCCTGTCCCAGCACAGCAGTGAAGAGACAAACGTGGAGCTCTCCCAGAAGGGAGAAAGCTCTGGTCTCAAAGCTGCAGGGTGGCGAGGATCTGGCTTGAAACCCCACAGGAAAGATGGCCATTTTTTGAGCAGGAGAGGCTGCCTGCAGAAGATATAAGGCACCCAGCTGGGAGCAGGCTGAAGAAATGCTTGTGAGCATTGGCCAGAGACTACTTGGAAGGCATCTGTGCTCACCACTGTACCACCAATACAGCTGTGGGCAGTATGTAGGGCTTAGAGTGAAGCCTTTGCCCTGAACCTCCCAGGGAACCGAGTGTCATTGCACAGGGCATGTGATCAGCAGGGCAGAAAGGGCTGGAGCAGGTAGTTGTGGCCGAGTGGTGAAGGCGATGGACTAGAAATCCATTGGGGTTTCCCCACGCAGGTTCAAATCCTGCCAACTATAGGCTGCAGTCCCCTTTTGTCCTGGCTGCAACTGACCATGCTGTAGCGGTTGGACTCTGCTCCACAATGTACCTGGTGCCCAGGGAGACAGTAAAACCCTCTTGCCTACACCACCCACTGTTGGTTCTTGAGCAGATCTTAAGAGCCTGATGTCACCACACATCCCAATCAGCAGAACCCCACCAGCTGTCTTCCCTA
>NW_010317375.1:0-2905 GCF_000700745.2 Antrostomus carolinensis | reverse complement strand
GGGCGGAGGGGAGCGGGGGGGAAGTGGAGTGAAACTGCTGCCAAAACCACGTCCCAGTGTCACACAAGGAGGGTTGTGCAAGGCTGAGCGCTTTGCTAACGCTGCCTCCGTGACTCTGCCGCTTCCAGACCTGAATATCAGACACGTTCTCTCTTTCCTTCTCTCTCTGCCCCTTTTTCTTTCCCTTTTCACTGTCTGGACTCCCGAGCTGCTGTGCTGGTGGGTGTTGCATGGGGTGTGGACTGAGATGCCCATTTCGAGGGTCAGTCCCTACATGTTTGAATTCTCCAGAGAAGAACATAGTGGCTCTATTGAATGGGGACGCTGATGCAGGCAGGCTGGCCTTGACGTTCTGGCTGGCCTAGGCTAAGAAAAAAAAAGTACAGACTATCTAGAAACCAGACAATCTAGACAATCTTTTAGAGACCAAATTTCCTTTTCTTACTCTGGCTCCTCCAGCCAGGTCTCATTCTTGCCCTGGGTGGAGCTAGATTTCTATTCCCCTGAGAATGGTAAACTGTGTGCTAAGGGTAGAGAAAGTCCTTCAAACTGCCTGTGGGATGAAGCACAGTCCCTCCCAGGCCTTGGCTCTGTGCAAATGAGATGCGTTCCCATGCGGATTATATTTAACCCTTTCTGTGCCTGTCCTGGGGAGGCACAAAACCATGGTCTTGCACAATTAAACAACAATTTTACACAACTAAAAAACCCCTTCAGCCTACTACCTGTTCTGAGCAGGGAGATGGGATGCATTGCACTCACTGTTGTTTCTCAAACAATTGAGGAGCAGATCTAGGGGGCTGCAGCTGTGGTTTCTCCCTCCTCTCTCCAGCAAGGGCAGAACATCTGGAATGGGTTTAGATGAGCTGTATTTGCACTCCCAACAGGAGGCTGGAAACCACCCCCTCACTATTAGGAGACTGAGGCTCTGAAGACACTAGATACAACTTCAATTTGAGGTCTTTAAGTTGATTCAGAGATGAGTTTGACCCAGACTCTCAACAATTCTTGGCTGGCTACATCCCTTCCCACCCCCTCATGCTGCTAGTTCCGATGGGTCTCTAATCTCTAGGAAGTCCTTGATTAATTTCTAGGGAACTGTATCTGCCTTGCTCCCTATCAACTGTGCCTGGCCTACTGGTCAAGTGGTGTCATTGTGGTGGTCTCCTGGGGCTGCAGCACTCTGTGTGCTGCAGGGGAATGGTGCTGAGAGTGCTGCTGCATCCTTTGCTCTGTCGGATCAAAGGGAAAGCAGTGTGGGCAGCAGATCGAGGGAGGGGATTCTGCCCTTCTGCTCTGCTCTGGTAAGACCCCACCTGCAGTGCTTTGTCCAGTTCAGGCCACAGAAATGATCAGAGGGATGGAAGATCTCTCCTATGAAGAAAGGCTGAGAGAGTTGGGGTTGTTCATCTGAGAAGAGAAGACTCCAGGAAGATCTTATTGTGGCCTTTCAATACTTGAAGGGGACTATAAGAAAGGTGGAGACAAACTTTTTAGCAGGGCCTGTAGTGATAGGACCAGGGGAACTGGTTTTAAACTAATAGAAGGGAGATATGGACTAGATGTAAGGAAGAAATCTTTTACAATGAGGGTGGTGAAACCCTGGCCCAGGTTGCCCAGAGGTGGTAGAAGCCCCATCCCTGGAAAGATTGAAGGTCAGGCTGGACAGGGCTCTCAGCAACCTGATCTGCTTGAAGGTGTCCCTGCTCACTGCACGGGAGTTGGACTAGATGACCTTGAAAGGTCCCTTCCACCCCAAACCATTCAATGGTTCCATGATTCTATGAAAGTCACTCCTGCAGCATGGGGCCACCCCCACTTTCTTACAGCTGCTACAAAACTGCAGGAAAACCCTGCAGATGGGATTTCTCTGCTGGTTGAAGAGGGAGTGAAGACTGGTCTGGCTATGGCAACCACTGCTCCCTGCTGTCTCCTCCTCACAGTCCAAACTCACCCCATACCACCTCCTCCTGTGGGCACTGTGGCTTCTCCTCCCACCCCAGGGCAGGAGGAGGCATGAGGTGGGGTTAGCACAGCCTGTCCCACTGGTTGTGTTTATCCCCGATTTTCTGGGACCACAGCTTTTTGGGTCCCAGCACAGCAGGGGTTGTGCAGGACACAAGAGGCATTTTCAGCAGGGTGTGACTCCCCTTTCCTCAAGAAAAGGGAGCTCGGTGCAGAGAGGGCAGGGTTTCAGGCACCTCCTTTGGAGTTTGTGTTACCCTCCTCCAAGCAGCTCAGTAAATAACAGCCCTAATTGAAACCGTGCCTAGACTGTGCTTGCCTAAATCACAGGGTGAACATTGCTGCTCGTAGTGAGGCTGTTTGCCGGGACTGAGGAGCTCTTCCAGTGTCAGTGTGCAGGGCTCTGTCTCTGACAGGCCATTTGGTCCTCCAGAACAGTCATAAATTTTTACTCTCTATCATACATGAGGGTGAGTGGGCTTTGGATGCCTGCAGCACTTGGGGGTCTTTAAAAACTATGCAGGTGCCTCATGTGAGGCTCTCCAGATGCAAACTCATCCCCTAAGCTGAAGGTTTATGGGTGGGTGGAAGCATCTCCACAAAGGCACTGGCAACCCATGGAAATGGTGGTTTCTTAAAGTTCTGAAAGTGCTCAGAGCTCAGGAAGGGCTGGCGAAGGCTCTGTTGAGGATCACCACTTTGATACGGGGTGACAGGCAGGTGAGGAACCTGATCTGAGTTATAAGGTTGCAAGAAATCCTACATGGCTCTGGGATTTCCCCAAATGTGGAAGCTGACTGTGTCCAGGGCATATGTTGATACTCAGCACCCTTCGCTCAGCTCAGGAACTTTACAAGGTTCCCAGCCTGGACCATGGGGTGGTGGAGAGGCTTGTCCAGCTCCCAGCAGGATTGGGATGGGATGGGATGGGATGGGATGG
>NW_010317374.1:0-8078 GCF_000700745.2 Antrostomus carolinensis | reverse complement strand
GGTCGAAACCGTCCGCCGCGCCGCCCCCGTCTCCTCCCGCTCCGCCCGGCCCCACGGCCCGCCCCCACCTCAGCAGCAGCCGAACAGGACCGCGCGGGGCATCCTGCCTACCGCCTGTGAGAACTAAGAAGTCCTACCCCCACGAACAGACTGTTTGGCTCGTTAAGAAACAAGCAGACATGGTTTCTTTCATCCTAGCAGTACCTCTTAAGAAACTCCTGAAGCATGGCTCTTACACGTCCACATTCCCACTTTTACTTACGCACAGGACTTTTAATCAGATACTTACTGTTTCCTCTTACAGAGCCTCTGACAGAAATCTGATTAATCCTAACATGCTTCCGTGTCCTTCCTCAATGAATAGCATTTAGACTGCTCTCTGGCATATGTGTACACAGAAGACCGGTGTAGTAGCACTGCGGTGGCTAGCAGTGATCTTTTTTATTTGTCTTTATGTTGCTTAGCAAGCTAAAGGAAAAAAAACCTTAGAGAAAGACTCCTCTTTCCTAAAGCTTATTTAATGTTAGTTGCAATGGATTCTCAGTTAGGTATTTTCCTTGTTCTTCAGTTTATTGCTACAGCTGTAAAATCTTACCTACCTTTTTTTTTTTTTCATTGCTTGGTTACTAAAAGTGGTAGAATGCCTCTCCAAGCTTGAAAAAGGAGCCAGAACTATGAACCAGGAACTATGGTCAGTAGAAAAGTGATCCAGGAAGTAACCACAGCAGAGGTACCACAAATAGGATTTTTTCCTTACTGTAGTCACATCTGCCTTTACTGCCCCTTTTACACTGCATTCACTTACTAGTCCCAGTCATGAAACACACCTCTTTCAAAAGAGAGGGATTGCTTCCAGTCATACTAAACAGTTACAAGCCACCTGCAAGCAATTAACTCTTTTTTATTTCTTCCTTTTAATTTAAGTAGTTCTCCTCTTAGAATCATAGAATCATTTTGGTTAGAAAAGACCTTTAAGACCACTGAGTCCAACTGTTAACCCAACACTGCCAATTCCACCTCTAAACCATGTCCCTAAGCACGGCATCTACACATTTTTTAAAAACCTCCAGGGATGGTGACTCAACCACTCCCCTGGTAAGCCTGTTCCAATGTTTGACAATTTCTTTTTAGGGCCAATAGCCCAACCTAAGTGCTCTTAAATTACTGTAGAGGATTTTTTCCAGCTTTCCGCTTCTAAAGGAAAATAGAACATAAGGATACTTTTATCTGTATTTCATGAACCAGACGTATTCACCATTTCTTATCTCACATGCATTCACTGAACTGCTGCTCTGAGCAGCGTTATTTGTTATAACTTCATGTGGAAGGATACAATAGGAGAAAAAAGTGCGGTAGGGATAATAGAGTCTCTCAGTATTACTGTTGTTTTCTAGCATCATCCTCTTTCACATTCCAGTTGCTACCTTAAACAGGCTTCTGTTCAACTTGGAGGACTGTTACGCATTCAATCTTTGTGGGAGTAAAACAGCTCAAACTCTCAAAATGGGGTTCTATGGTCTCTCCAGAGATTTCTATCCCTTGCTTATGCCCGCCCTAATGCTTGTATAGACGTATAATCAAGTTCATTCAGGAAAATTACTTGTCTGAAGAAGTGAATATATTTGGTAAAGATGATCTTCATGATAATGAACTCCCTGAATTAACTCATGCAGTCACACAAGCACTATCCCCACTGCAAGGGAGAAGAGATGGGACTACAGCAGGCCAGATGTACATCAGCTTGAGATATTGGGGTAACATGCTCACAGGCCCTTTCATTCATCTTGTGTAGTGCCTAGAAACGCTAAAAAGCGGTAGACAGTTGCTTTGACTCTGTGCACTCTGATATGAAGCCAATTATCAGTAGACCTAGGCTGCCAGGTACAAACTTCAAAGAGCAAACTAGAGATTTCAAACCAAAATATATATATGTACATACAGCAAACACTCCTTGCAATAATTTACAATTCACATATAAGTAAATAGGTTTCACAAGCACAAAAGTGTGTTTAATAACAAAGCATAGCTCCCCGCATTAACGTTTCACTTGCATTGAAGAATAAGCTGGAGTCCATCCATTGTGTAAAAGTTGTAAGAAATGCAAGCTACAAAACTATAAAGTTTAAAATAAGCTTAAACAGAAGTTCAAAAAGAAGCTGTCTGCTTTAAAAAGGGGAAAAGAAAAAGCAATAGGCAGGTCTCCAAACTGCCAGGATGTTGAATTCTAGAGGATAATGGCCAAAAGATGGGGTACTGCTGTACAAGTTGCTCTTTCACATTTCCTAGCTGCACCATATCTTAAGAGTTCAAGAGAACGAAAGACATTCAGAATTTTGTTAACTAGCATCTAGAATTGTTTCAGACTCTCTCCTGCCATGACACTACTTTGCTAGAATTAAATCTTAACTACAAAACTGAAAACACATTGGAAATTTTGGTTTTTTTCCCCTTTTAAGCTTGTCTGGCATAAAAAGTAAGCCCAGAAAGAGACAATAAAATTAAATAATCTTCCCTATCACCACAACCTCCACCAAGAATAAGTGACATACAGTCCTTTAGTTCTCACCAGGTTATTAGAATTGATTTAATTTTCATCTGTTCTAAGTTATCATTTAAGTTCTGAAAGTAACTATTCACTTGGTTTGGGACTCTGAAGCCTCTCTGGTAGTTTCTTTGTTAGTTTTCTTTAAATAAATAACAGGCTTCTCTGTTATACTATTCCCAATTCACAATTAATGGTCTAGTGCTACAGTAATAATGCCAACAGTAAATGACTGCGCAAACCTTGCAGACACCCACAGCCCAGTTTCTAACATCCACCTTGAATTTATCCATCATCCAATTTAGTAACTACATCTGTGAGCACATACACAGTTACAGAAGCGTGGCTCTGACTGTAACTCATCCATACATTTTTCCACATTCCCTATATTTTTTCCTTTCATAGTGCACATAAATGCATGTACAAATAGCTCTTGACAGAACTCTAACTCAGCAGTGAATTTATTTACAAGACAGTTAAAATGGCTTATGCTGTTACTGTTAGCATATTATTTTCAGTCTTCAAGGTTTAGCAAATTAATATAATGCAAAAGCAGTCTCATTGCTTTCTACTGGGTTTTGAAGCATGTTCTGGTTGCAAAAAAATAACTAGGTTCTTCTTTAACTGTCAAAAATACTAAAATTTTCAGTCCCAAAGGAGTGTTCCCAGAGAAACACCTGAATGAACAGGTATTTTTAAAAAGGAAGCACAAACAGAACATACTTACAAAGTTCTGATCTTCCAAAGTAAAAAGCGTATAGAGAATAAAAACAGGTATCTATTTTTGAACTTCATTTCTTTAAAGTGTTCCCAGGCATCTCCTCAGGACTGGTGCTGTTTGTAGGACAGTACTGGAGACACCGGCAGAACAGGCGATATTGGAGTTGTAGTCAACAACTGATTCTGGAACACAAACATTTTAATCCTACCAAACACCCAAAGAAAGATAAGGAGAATGCTGACATACTGGATCCAGGCAAATTTAATCACTTCCCAAAATCCGGGCTGATACTTAAAGAAAGTCAAGGAGCATTAACGAATTCTGTGAGGGTTATTATTTGGTGAGTTTACCTTGCATACAAATTTCTAATGATTTGCTTTAGGTCACAGAACACAGTATCGTTCCATCCAAAGGGACCTTGACAGGCTTGAGAGGTGGGCCTGTGCTAACCTCATGAAGTTCAACCAGGCCAAACGCAAGGTCCTGCACCTGAGTCGGGGCAATTGAAAACATAAATACAGGCTGGGCGATGAATGGATTGAGGCCAGCTCTGAAGAGATGGACTTGGGAGTGGTGGTGGATGAGAAGCTCAACATGAGCCAGCAATGTGCGCTTGCAGCCCAGAAGGCCGATAACCGTATCCTGGGCTGCACCCAGAGCAGCATGGGCAGCAGGTGGAGGGAGGGGATTCTGCCCCTCTACTCCACTCTTGTAAGGCCCCACCTGGAGTGCTGTGTCCAGTTCTGGAGCCCCCAACACAAGAGAGACATGGACCTGTTAAAACGAGTCCAGAGGAGGGCCATGAAGATGATGCGAGGGCTGGAGCACCTCTCCTACGAGGACAGGCTGAGAGAGTTGGGGCTGTTCAGCATGGAGAAGAGAAGGCTTCAGGGAGATCTTACAGCTGCCTTCCAAGACCTGAAGGGGGCCTACAAGAAAGCTGGGGAGGGACTTTTTACAAGGGCAGTTTAATGATAGAACAAGGGGTAATGGCTTTAAACTGAAAGAGGGCAGGTTTAGATTAGACATTAGGAAGAAAGTCTTTACTGTGAGGATGGTCAGAAACACTGGCCCAAGTTGCCCAGAGAACTTGTGGATGCCTCCTCCCTGGAGGTTTTCAAAGCCAGGTTGGATGAGGCTTTGAGCAACCTGGTCTAGTGGAAGGTGTCCCTGCTGATGGCAGGGGGGTTGGAACTGGATGATCTTTAAGGTCCCTTCCAACCCAAACCATTCTACAATTATGCTTTGCTAGTGGCATCCATGACAGATTGGGACAGTAGGTGCTGCAGGACCAAAGCAAGACTTACTAAGGATATTCACTGTGAATGGCTAAGACACTGCCTTAAAGGCCAGTTCATTAAGGCTGAAAAGCAACACAAGTTCCCAGTAGAGAAAGTCAAACAGTGGTTATTCAAGCAGAACCATCTGGACAAAGGGGCAAATAGGTCTTCAGTTAAATCCAGAATATAGCATTTGCTTTGCTAACAAAGGAAAAGTTCAGCAACAAGTCTGGAATAAAAGTTTTCATTTGGCCTATACGTGAAGGCCCAAATAACGCATCCTAGTAATGTCAGAGTTTATGCAGTTTTCAAAGGATATAAGATAACTTCCACTGGGTAATGAATAGTGGCATTAATGATAAATGGTGTATCTGTTGCTCTTCCAGTCATCCAAACAGGGTTGGGATCTAAAAAGACTGTTGTCACTAAAATGGGGAAAGAAAACATACAGGTTAAGGGGCTTTTCAGTCTTAATAGAGAATTCAAATCCTCACAGAACAGTTGTCAATATGCTAACTACTGCTGTCCTGTAATTCACAGCTATATATTCAGGCTTACCATTTCTATCCCAATATGCTGCAATGATGTTTGTTAGATCATAGTCATCCGCAAAAGGACTTGTGCCATTGACCACAGACACCTGTTACAAGGAGATGCTTACATCATTTGTCCGCTCTTCAAGAAAGTAATTCTACAGAGTTTCTTATGCAATGTAGCCATGCCCTTGAATCAATGCACAGGGAATAAACATCAGACCAAACATCGTGGCAGAAGAACCTCTTCCACCTTTCAGCCTAACAAGAAAACACCAGCTCCAAAGTTCTAGGGTCCACTCTGTGCAAGAGTACAAATAATTGGGGTATAATCTATGGTACCAGGAGGATAGAGGGGGTAGAGATAGAGGAAGAAAAATAGTTTCCTCACATTGTATCTGGTATCCAGTCCACAATGCTTAAGTAATTGCCTCTGGTTCAATTTCAGGTCTCCATTCATATAGAGCTGAGATCCTGGCACAGGAGAAAAAAACTGAAGAAAAGCCATGCTCTGCATCACAAGTGTTGACATTCTCTGAAATGGTGAACATGAGAAAAGATAATTTAGGGACACGGTGCTCAAGGACAACACAACACATTTTTCTACCTCTTGGTATCTACAGATTTTCTGCATGGATTAGATTTTTTTCTGACTCCCATGTTTCAAATCATCACATTGGTCTAAACAAGGGAATATCAAGTAAGAAATACTATTTTTTTTTTTTTTAAGTGAACTACATTAGTTATTAGTTAACTAACTTTAGAAACCAAACAAAGTTCCACAGGAAATTCAATGAAGTCCAACAGTCTGTGGCTAATGACAGAAAGATTTGACTTTTCATAACATGTGAAAAGCAGCAAGATGACGAAACACATTCATTTGAGACACACTTTAAAATACTCAGCAATGAAAGCCAGCTAAGGACTCCTGCTCTGCCATAAGGACCAAACAAGGAAGTTCATTATGAACCACTCAATCTGAAAGAAAATTTTCACATTCACTGTAAAACAAAGGTGTTGTGAATGTTGGAACTCTCTGTGATACTAATCACTGACCTAATACTTCAGCACAAATTTAGGACTCTCAGGCCTTTACTCTGGGCCTCATAGGTTTAAGAATGTTTTCTACACCACACTGCTATGCTTCCTAAGCTTGTCCATCTGCAATCAGCAAGAACCGCTTGGATAAACTAAGCCTAATCTCTCTAGTAAAACAGCTTCTTGTCTGTGTGGCTGCATCCAACACAGCTCTACATCATCACTCCTTTCAGATGCATCCATGGGTTCTCTGTGTACTAGTGTTTTACTCACTGCTTTGGGTATTGATAGCATTGCCATTTGAGCTACAATGGCAGCAGAATTTTATTTTCCTGTCTCCCTATAACATCTTCTTTCCTGTCCCAGTTACAAGATACAGAAGATCCTGGCAGATGATTACCATTGCTTCAAGTAAGCAAAATCTATGGAGTTTTAGGCTGATGCAGCAGCCTGCCCCTCCACCTCAGTAAGCTAACTAGTTATGTCAACACACAGCCGTATGTAAGAATGCATACTTCTGCCTGCTGCAAGACTCTCACTCAGTTCTTTCTTGATACCACCCACACCAATATCCACTGTTGTACATCTCTGTCCTCTACTGCTGCACTAAAGGCCAAGAGAATACACAGCTTAAAAAAAAAAAAAAAGAAATCTAACAAAACATATCAAAATATGCAACAGAACTAGAATAGAAATGACCCAGCAGAGGAGGAAAAAAGTTAAATATTTGATAGGAATATCTTTCAGATAGGAATTTCAAATATGGAAAGATTCTTTCACCCTTGACATAACCACTACAAATAAAACTAAAAATGCTCACGTAAAGCTGGTAGGAAAAGAGTAGAATCAGCTGAACACCAACTACATGCTCTGTAGGTTGTAGTGGAAGTTCCAATTTAAAATGCAGCTGATCCATTTTGCCATCTTGATTTTTGTCTTCTTCTCTAGTCTAAAAGAATCAATAAGAATTTTTTTTAAAGACAGGAACTTCCGTGAGAAAGAAAAACAAAAACAAACAACAACAACAAAAAAAGTAAAACCGCAGGGGATCTCCACAACTGCAGCATGCACATACTAAGGAAGCAAATAAACTGCATGGTTAGGAAAGCAATGAAAAGCTGCTTGACTTTATAGACACAGGACTAGAGACAAGCAAGCAGCCTGCAATTTTGTCTGTTAAACAATGTCTCATATGCCCTCCAGGGAGAGGAAGCTCATCAGACTCTTCAAGGTCTCTTCTGCCCTATGCCATTCCAGCCATCTTCCCTGCACACTACAAAGCATGCCTTAGTGATAGATCTTCTGTCACATCCTGTGTGAATATGTGTCTGATGGTCAGGCTTTTGCCTCTTGCCATTGCAGCCTGCTTCTTAATGGCCTCTGTATGCCAGTTCCTGGTTGTGAGCCAAGGCTTGCAAGACTTCCGTGCCACAAATACCCAGTACTTCAACTATTTGCAAGCATAACAGGACTCATAACAGAGGTAATGCAGAAAAATAACTGCCACTGTTGAATCTCAGAAGGAAAAATGGCCGCAGGTCAGAGGCTACGTGCTTTAGAAAGCACACACCTGCTTTCAAAACCAGGGGCTACCTACCAACCCCTCAAACTTCAGATCATGATAAGCCATATGGCAGGGGGGCAGGAGGAGCACAACTGATTTAAAGAGACTAGTGTGTTCAGGCAAACCATCAGTGGTGCTTAGGGACATAGGTTAGTGGTGGACTTAATGTTAGGTTAATGGTTGGACTTTACCATCCTAAGGGTCTTTTCCAACCTAAATGATTGTATGATTCTATAGCACTGAGAGGGAGTAAAACTGGACTGGTTAAAAATCACTTGTCCCAGGCGAATTTTGTCATGAGGCACAATGTTCCACACGAAGCTCCAGCTACTTGAAGGCAGCAGTGCACGAGAGGACGTCTGCTCACAGGCACCGCCAGCACTCATCCCCTAGGCCCGCT
>NW_010317373.1:30034-38388 GCF_000700745.2 Antrostomus carolinensis | reverse complement strand
CAAACATATGTAAAGGAATTCACTTGCTCTTAAAGGAAAAACACCAAACATACTCACAACTAGCTCTACAGATATCAAGATGAATGGGTAATGATCAATGACCAATGACAAGATAAAAGGTTGTAAAGATCTGTCCAACTCATTTGTCTAATTCCTACTGTGGCCAGTAAGAGATGGCTACGGAACTCATTAAGAACAGGACAAGCACAGAATGACACTTATCCTTTGCAAAATATGTAGATTTTTTTTTGTGTGTGTGTGTGCATATATGACATAACTACACAAGAGCGAGACACGGAGACTTGGAGAAGGCCATAACTATGGGTAGCATCTTGTACCTGAACAGAATCCAACATGACAGTTGATCGTTTCAGCAAGCAGAGAAAATTCTTCTACCTTTGATGTACTGGATAAGCCCATTACAGACATATGCACAAAAGCAGTAAAGCAAAGCAGAATACTTTTTTTTCTAACATGCAGTTTTATGATAAAATATATACTATTCACTCCTTCCCAAAGTCTGTGAGAAATAAAGCCTGTCAATGAAATTAAACAGTACCAGATTTGAAACTGGTAAAAGGAAATTTGTACTGTATATCGTGCATAATCACTCTCCAGAACTCTCAATAGGCTGACGAGTGTGATTAAAAACCCAAGACATTTATATGGATAACAAGAATAATAGTGCAAAATAATCCATGCAGGCATGAAAGCAGAAACCACTCATTAACTGCCTGGGGCTAGGAATGATGTTGCCCTTCTCGGCAGGCTAACATATGGTTATTAATGATAAAGATTTTACATCTTTTTCTGGTGCATTTCATACTGACAGCTTTCAAGAAGCAGGACAATGGATTAGATGGACCTTTGGTTTAATCAGTCCCAGGTTTCTTTTGCTTCAATGTCCCCTCTCCTGATCTACAAGGGTGGTCTTCTCCACATTGGGAACAAGACTGTGCCAAGTTATTACATAGCTATTTATTTTTCAAATGCCTTTAGAGAGCAGATGTTCCCACGTGAGCCTTAGAGCACTTCCTCTATGGAGGCTTGCAGCACAAGCTGACCTCTGAATCTCATCCAGATATCACTCAAGTCCATAGCAAAACTCCTATTGAGCTGACCAAGATCAGGGTTTGGCCCACTGACTATGACAGCGTGTTCAGCTTCTGCCCCCATTGTGCAGCTAGCAAGGAGTAGACATATATGTTAGTATCCATGATGCTATTGGGGCTGCCTGATGTGTGAAATCACAGGTATAAACCTTGGGTGAATCTTTTTTCTTTCTTTCTGGAAGCAACCATGCTAAATGCATTACTCTTATAACAGATATTCTTAAATACTCTAAGTTCAGCTTAACTTTTCAGAATTCAGAAGCTTATCCAAAGTTTATCTGAAAATCCCATGTTTTAAAAATGATTGAGAAGTCTCATCAGAACTTAATTTCAGGGGGGTTTCAGGATTTCAGTATTTCCTGACTCACAAACAGTAAAATACATAAAACTTATCAAGATAATTCTAAAGGGGAGGAAATTTATCATTGACTTCTAGTAGATGAGAGCCTCACGCTCAGGAAAATGAAAAAAAATTCTGCCTAGAATCACAGAGGAGTCAGTGGCAAAATCAGTGCCTGCCCTACTCTGCTTCACCTTGTGAGAAAAACAGCCTTTCTGCAGGGATTTCAGGCCTCCTTCTTCCATAACCATATCTCTCTCGGAACCCAAAGTGCAGAGGCTGTGTAATTTTTAAATATGTATTTTTCCCAAATTACCCAAATATTCCTTAGTTAGAACAATGGACAGAGTTCAGAGGATGTCACTGCTTTATGTGAACCTACTCATTCACATCATATTTGCTCTTTTGGTCCTTCCCTCTCAGTTTTTCTGACAGACCCTCTACTGGTACTGAAATGCTGCTGTTATGGTTTAATATATTTCCAGTCATTTTATTTCCTTCAGTCCATTTTACAGGGTTTTGCTTGGTTGACATTAAGGGATTTTTTTTTTTCCTTTGAATCATCACTAAGTGTTCATGCCCAAAACTCTCTTGCAGATCCATACCAGAGATTTGAATGGGACTCTCAAGAACATGGGTAACAAGATCTTGATCACTTTATTATCTGAACAACGTCAATCACTGACATCCTTGCAGCATAATTAGAAGAAAGCCACCTATCTACAAGACTGATGATTTGTGTTGTTTTAAAGGACTCACCAAAAGATTGTGCTGAAGACTATATGGCTTTCTTGTGTAATGTTCCAAGTACTCACACTGGAACCAAAAGCCAAGGAAAGTAAACAGCTGGGATATTTGTAAGGCCAAGAAAAGTGAATACCTGGGATATTTGTAAGAGAATATGACTTGAGTTCACACCTCAAAATTGGCATTTTGGCATGCTGGGCATTTCACTTTTCCTAAACTGATTTAAATTCCCCTCCCTGGTAGCAGTGCATACTCACAGCAAAGATCTCTGCTAAGAGATCATCTTCATGCTAAGAATTTTTTCTTGTATTTTATTCTGTTTGGTTAGTGACTATTCACTGGCTCCTGAAATTCTCCAGCAGTAATGCAATCCTCGCTCACACCAACAAATCCCAGTGACTCACATGGGACTCACAGCAGAAGCAGTTACAGAATAGGATTGTGTATTTGTTCAAACACATTGGCCAAGACACAATACAGAGAATGTATGTATGAGTCCAGCAAAAAGAGAGAAGCAGGATCGAAATTTCTCAGTTGCAATGCCATAAATAAACCATGGGATAGTTTGCCAGATAGAGACTTCACGGGGAATGAAGTCTTGTCAGAGAGACTATGAAATCTGCTGTTTACAACCTTTGAAGACAGTTGGTGATTTGTAACCAAGCAACAGATTTGCTGGTTTGCTTGAAATGAAGTGCTTTAAAGCAAGGTGAGAGGCTTATTTAACGGAGGATTTGGGGGAATTGAATATTTTCTATAAAGAAACATTTTAGCTATAAAAAATGTAAAGAGAATTTTGTTTATAAAACCTTTTTACAGTTTATTTCCTATCAATAATTTCTTAATATATATATAAAAAAATGAGGATCTGACTAAATGAATCAGGACGTTAAATGATAAAGTTCCGTCCGTGTAAACAAATAAATAATTATTTACAATCTTTGGCAAAACAAAATGAAATTTCATTGATCTCTCTCTCTCACACACACTTGCAAGGAAAAAAATGAAAAAGAAATTCAAAAAACCATCATAAATAATTTACATAGAATAGGAAAACTATGATACAGTCCAAATATTAACATCTTCATCCCCACACTGATGTCTCCCTCTGACAAAACAAAAAAACCCTACACAGCCATTACAATCATTACATTTAATGAAGTTACCCTCCCTTCTGCTTGGGACTTGGGGATGCAATTTGAAACACCAAAAGCAAGAAACCGAAACATTTTAAAACCTCATGAAGCGGATTCAGAAAAAAACAAAAACCCAAAAAACTCACAAACAAAAATCATCAACAAAACAAAATTGAAACAAAAACAAAAAAAGATGTGATAATATGAATACTATAAAATGTGCAACAAAGCCAGCAATTGTGGATTCCTTTCTAATGAATATAGCAACAAAATCTATTTCAAGGGAGAAAAAGTTGATTCAACATTTAACTCACTGTGCCCTATCAGAGGCAGAGGTACTGTCATTATCCCATTAGTAAACCCATCTATGAATAAAATTACATCAGCGTGTGTTCTTTTTGTGAACAAAGCTCATACAACTTAAAACAAAACAAAATGTTAAACATGTTTATACTATTGTATATCTGAGTAACTGTTGCATCTGTTTAAAATAACCACTGGTATCCCTTCAGCATTATTTAAGAAGTTCTATATACAGCAGACATAGGTAACAATATAAAATATTAAAATTAGGGTAACTGGATATATATTAAGGTTCCATTTATAAATTCCTTATTGTTATTCATTTAACTTTAAAGTATACAAGAATATAAACCATAAAACTATACTTAAGTATATACCATGCTTTGACAATATCTACATATTGTGATATGCTTTTAAAAATAGCTTTAAAATATTTGTGAATGTATTACTGAATGCATTATACGACATGCTTTAAAATAAGTTATCAGAAAAGGTAGCTCGGTGTGATAATCTTAATAAATACTAACAAAATATTTATAAATGGAACCTTAAATTCATATGTTACCAAATTAAGTAATAGTGGCATTGCCACCTTTTGAAAAACCCACATCAGGATTCAGGATGTCAAAGTGCTTTTTGCAGCAGAGGTGGGAAAGTGGTTCATTTTGCTCCACATGGTCATGGTATATTCTTTGTAACACGGGAATGTAAAATATGATGGAAACAGAACAACTGGAAATAATTTTCTGAAAGTCAGACAACAGTGATAGCTCTGGATGTTTAAATGAATGACTCTTCCCTTTCACATGGGAGTTTCTAGTTCAATTCTGTTTGGCCTGAATTAAGTCTTTACTAAACAGTGCTTTAGGTTGCAAATTTGACATTTCTACCAAATGTAATTTTAATGGGTGTTATTAAGAGCATCCTCATCAGCTAAAGAACATCTTTTTGGATCAAGAAATGTTCACAATTAATCTTTACTTTATTCTCCAAAGGCATTTTCATTGTTATTATAGATATGGTTGGTGTGGCCCTCCATTACTTTGCTAAAATTAGACTCAGATGATTTGTGTTACTGAAGTTGAGCCCTGATCAGAGCAAGGAAGTGCCAACCATAGACCTAAAAAGTTATTCAAATACAATTTTTCCTCACTTAAAGACAATTACTGATAATCCTCACCCCCCTCTTTTTCTCCACATATATATATATAAATACATTAAGTAATTACATTTTCATATGTAAACGTCATTCCTTAAAAAAACAAATAAACAAACAAACATGTTTTGCTAAGTTTTCACTGTACAAAAGTGTTCTAATGTATCAATCTGTTTTTGCTTCAGTGGTGGGTTGGACGCTCACATTTAGGTTTCATTAGTCCTGGCAGTGAGAAGGCACTTGGGTAGAGGGATGGCTGAGGCACTCCTGGCAGCAGGGAAGTACCTGGCAAGTGGAGCACGAGGACAGGAGGTACACAAAAATAGAAACTGGGAGTACCAGGATGTACTGAGGTGTCTAGGTTGCATAGCATTTACAGTACTTTGCTGGTAATGCAGCAACCATTGCTCAAGCATCTGAAAGAAACAGGAAAAAAAAATTAATTGTGGTTAGTTTATTTGGTTAGGAAGTTAATTCAGAGGTCCATCATGATACAGTATAAGGATGCAGCAGTATATCCTGCTCTGCATTTTCCTACAAATGTGAGGACATTTATATAAAAATAGGTAATTGTCTATACAGACAGACACACACACATATGTGTATGTGCACCCATGTATCTAAATGCATACAAAAAAATCATAAATACTAAAACCTGGGAAAGCATTTTCTGTATTTCAAAACATTTTGGACAAGGCACAATAGACAGAGATGCTCATTAAAAATATCTGCGGTCTTCTTCCTGCCTCTTGAAAGAGGAGTGATCCAGAACTCTCTCTCTGCCTGCAGGACACACTGAAGTAGCCTACAAAGGGAAGCGGATATACAGAGAGAATTCTAAGCACATATCTTGCTCAGAGATTTCTATCTCATTTTTTCCAGGTGGGTAGTATTAAACATCTGGGTTTTGTTATTCACATTGAGATTACTATAGGGGCAAAGGCCATTCATAGTATTTCAACAAATTAAGGTTTACTCCATGCTATGATATTACAGATTGCTTTCAGCATCTAGAAGATACTTTTCATTTCCATATTTCACACTTGCTCCACAGGTTATCAAAGGATCCAGCATTTTCCAGACATTTTCTGTAACTAACCTCTGCATTCATATTTGAGGTCAGAGAAATAGACCATCTCTTGAGAGAAGACAAAAAGACCTAATCGTCCACCAGCAAAGGTTGTATCATAGATTGGTCCAGAATCCACCATGACTTGTTTCCCTTCATACACTAAAACTCTGTTAAGAAGAACATAATTTAAATTAGTTAAGGAGGATAATACAATGTCCAGTGCTAAGGGCTGGTAACATTTCCCAAGAACTGAAACAGGATTAATTTTAACAAGGCACCAGACAACCCAACTTCATTGTAGGGATCACTTCTCATCTCTATCTGACACCTACCTGGCTGTCAGCCATAACACATTAATCAGAAGCAGTGGAGCTGTTCCATAAGTAATTTTATGCACAACATCTGCAAAAGATTTCCCAATTCTTTATTTAGAACAGCCATGTCTCCTGGAATGAACTGTCGTGTACTAGCTTTCATCGATAAGCCCCTGTCCCTGTGAACTCAGAGGTTAGCACAAGTCCTTGCCACATCACTTAGCAAAGTCATCTTTACAGCTGTGTGAATGGCTGATTTATTTATCTTTGGGTGCTAGAGCCAACATCAGAAATTGGAATCATCCCCCTCTTAGAGTCAAACAAAACATTAATTGAAGACTTGCTGAATCTCATTTTCAGACATTTTAAGAGCTTAATTAAAGCTGGAAGGATTTGGACATAAACAGCTAGAGTAATAGTAAATTGGAAAAGAAAGAGAACTTTTTGTTTGGCTGGTTTTGGGCTTTCCCCGCCCCCCCTCCCCTGCAGTGTTTAAGGCATCCACCATGAAGCAAAAGGACCTCTAAAGACATCGCTTCATTTTCCTTCTCTATCAGATAGACTGTAGTTCCTTGAACTTGTATTCTCCACTTCTCATGGGAGACCCTGAGACAGTCAAGATTCTTAGGCATTCAGTCTCTTAAAATAGCCTTTGGGCAAAATGAGAAGTGACTCTATAGTCTGATAATTAGAGCAGTCTCTGGAGAAAGGGATCACATTTCTGCTTCAATTGATAATACATCAGTTATACAAAGCAGGATGGCTTCACATGAAGATAACACTTCAGCAACTTTCTGTAACTTGAGGGTTAGGGACAGATTTCTACTTAGACAGAACGGCATGTCCCTCACTTAAAGTGTTTTATTTTCTGAAAGGTACCCAAAGACAAGTATGAAACTGCTCCCTGAAAGTAGTATTTAATGGATGGTAAAAAGAACAGCAAAAACGACAGGTTTTTATATTCATGTAACTATTTAACGTAATTATCAAAATTTCAAGAACTGAAAACACATGGGAAATTATTCATCTCACCAAAAAAAATTGCACAGCTCTAATCATGTTAATACTAAATCGCTAATTCTGTACAAATAAAATGGTTTCATGACTACATTAGTGAAATAATTTTATTTATTTATTTTCTATAAATACACTCCCAAGAATTAAGGAACTTAATGCCCATAGAATTTGTCATGCTAGATTAATCTAATGGGATACCAGTTGAAATGTGCTCTGACACTAAGTAGATTCTGCAAAAGAAGATACAGGTAATAGCAACATGAATGAAAAACTCATTTCCTTTTGACTTTATCAGTCAATGCTTTACACTGTAATACTTTGATGCACAAAGAAATACTTTTCTTTCCAAGAAACAGATAACTTAGTCTATCCAAATTTGCCTACCCTTGATCTTTCACAGCCAGATGAAACTCCCTGGCTCATAAGCACAAAGAAGACCTTAAGAGTTAACGTTAGACTGCCCCATGAAAAATGCCCTTTACAGTTACAGTAGTCAGTAGAAGATAAAATTTACATGGACAGTTAAGGTTCATTCTTTGGAATACCAGATAAACAGCTGGGCTCTAAGGAACGTCATATACCATAGCTCCTTGTTGTGTGCATTACAGATGTGCTCAAGGCTACTTCTGCAGTATCTCATATAAGACACTATGGGAGACAGGATGCTAAAGCAGACAGGCCGTTGGTCCACTTCCCTGTGGCAATTGTGATGTTTCTAATTAATTTCATTCATTCAAATTCCAGAGTCTGGGGAGGAATATCATGTTCTAATCTTGCTTTGAGTTTTGCTCAGGAATTTTTGGTCCTGTTACAGAAGAGCTATTGGGAAAGAATTTTATTTTTTCTTTAATTTAAGAATATTTAGCTGATGTAAATATTGAACCATCCAGCCTAAATTAAATACATCTGAAAATGAAAATAACTTATTCTAAAGATAACAAAATGTCCCCCAAATATTGGAACAAACTGTAACACAAGTATCATTGCTATCAGTACTAAAAAAGAAACTGGTAACATAGCTCTTATATCAACAGAGACAGAAGTTTTCTAGTAGAAAATATAGAGGTGTAGAAACATTTCTTACTTTATTAATCCTGTTTTAGGTCTATGAATCAAATGCCACCTGTAAGCAGTATAATCTTTCCAGCCAATGTTCT
>NW_010317373.1:16747-29995 GCF_000700745.2 Antrostomus carolinensis | reverse complement strand
ATTAGAAACAGACTGTGCTTCCATAACTGTATGTTCACCATAGTAACTCTTCATGCAGCCAAAGCTTATTTGCTGCAGAGCATGAAACTGAAAATCGTGTTTAACATTTGATGGTATGATCAGCAGACCTCTTTTATAGAAGGAGTAATGAAAATTCCTGTGTCATTTATTGACCAGTTACTCATCTGTAGTTTCATGGCTGGAGTCACTGAGGACCATTACAGCATCGAGGCTGACTCCCCCCAGGAAGCCCTGCCCCTGTTTGCACGTACGCACGCACACTGCCAGAGTCAATGCTACTTTTCCTATCTATACACACCAAAGGAGAGACTGCAGCTTGCACAGATGTTACTGCCTGTGGCCCGCTCCTTGAAATTTCTTGCACTCAGTCAAGGTCTTGCTCCTGCAAGGAACTCCAAATTGTGAAATTCCTATCCACATGTGAAAACTCACTAACTCAATTTCCAAAAGGCACACGTTTCTCCCATGGCTGGGCCCTATTTGGAACACCAGCAGTTTTTCCTCTTTGTTTTAATTTATTTTCTCTTTGGCACAGCAGCAGTTTTTCTCTCTTTGTTTTCATTTCTTTTCTCTTTGGCTGTCACTGGTTACTGAACTCTAAACCACGTATAATTCAAGCAAGCTGGAATGCTGAAGAAGCAAGTGCCAATACAGACGTCACAAAGGATTTGTGCATAACTGAGACCTTTCACTGCTTTTTCTTTGGACCACACCACATCTTCCCTTTTATACATGTAATTTTTTCTATTCATAATTTTTTAAACATGTAATGTATATCTATGAAATAATGATATGATATAATATATATAATGCAATTAAATACATAACAAAATACATGCTTCTTTGAAACACAATGTAAATATTATTGACACTATTAATACAGGAATTGAAAAAAGCTGATAAACATCTGCAAAAATTGAGGTGTGAAAGGAAATTATTTTTGAGACATCTCCCTTCTTTTTAAAACACTAGTCATACCTGAAGTTGGCCTGAAGTTTTAAATCTCTCACCTGTCCAGGGGTGTTTCCTGTGTGCCAGAGAGCATTTCTGAGGTGTTCACCAGTACCAGTTGTTGAATTCACTACTTTGAGCGACACACCAGAATAGCCGTAAGCCCTGGTGGGTTTGTCCTCCCAGTAGGTCTGAGTGACCTGCTTCCACATCAGAACATAAAACCGACTGCTGGACTGGTAGCCAAACACAAAGCCAGCATAGTCATCATCACGGTCTGTGTTAACATAGAACGTCCCACTGAAATCAACGGAGCTGAATTCATCGTAGCCTGGGAGAGGACAAGAGACAAACCACTGAGTTACAATGTTGGGTCTGGCTGCCCACACCCAAGAGTCCCAGGTCTATCCTGAGTTTTGCCAGGAGTCATAAACTATCTTTTTCAACTGTCTTACCTGTAGGAGAGGAGGTAATTACACTTGCCTACCTACCACATGGAGGCTTCTGGAGAGAAATATGTTGTTTACAAGTGGCATTGAAGACAGCGGGCACTATATCAAGTTTTTCAGCTGGGTATTTTATGTGTGTTACACTCAGTGATATAGTCAAAAAGCATAATTTAATTGGGCATATACACTGTTGCTGTGCATCAGTCCAAAGCTTGCAGCACCAGAAAGTGTGTTTATCTCTTTCTTTTTTTTTCCTTCCTTATCACCACATCACTGGTTACTTTTCCTAAGACAATGGCTGACATCTGATACTCACCTACGGCTATTCCAGGATCAGAGTTGGCAGTCTGCACCAGTTCCTTGCCTTGATGGCGAATAACCCAGTTGGGATCAATCTGAGCTGTTCCCTTGGGGTCCAGGGGGACCATCTGGAACTTTCTGAAATCAGTTTCACTGATGGCGTTGTTTTCAGGGCATACATCATAAATATCTGGGACGTTGTCATTGTCAAAGTCATCTTTGCAAATGTCACCTCTGCCATCACCTATAAGCAACGTAAATAAGCAAATGCAATAGTTAGCAACTTATCCAGCCTTTCTGACAGCTTGTTCACTGATGGAAGAAATTTGTGATACATATGAATATGTAATTCTCTTGTTTCTCAAAGAATGCTCCAAATGACTCCAAATAAAGCTTAATTCTCTGAATGTCTATTTGAAATGTTGCTGCTAATGACTGGAAGAAGTCATCAACTTAGATTAGGGCCAAAAGCATTGCTAATAAAACTGTCCTCTCAGTGGTTTATGACAGTGATCAATCTGGCCCCAGTCTACATGCTGCTTTAGAATCAGGGTGGGAAAGTTGGAAGTTTGCTATGTCAATGTAATTCACTAATGCTTGTATTACATTTTCAGTTTGATTTGTCCCAGATGCAGATACGACGCCACATTTTAATATGTGCAGTGTAAATTAATTCAAACAACAGTGCCAAAAAACTTAATCTTCCTGCACATTACTAAATCCTTATTTACAATTGAAGATACTAAACTTTTTTTCAGACTCCTATCTCTGTATCAAGATTCCTTCAGTAACAATCCATCTAAGGTGCTTCAGATTGCAGAAATGTCACATTTATGTAAAAAGACAGTGGGGACAGCATTACAGTAAAATATGCATACACGCTCAGTCACTCTCACTTGTGGGTAGAACAACTTGTCTTATAAAGGATGTAGCACTTCAGGAAAATATAAGAAAAATGAAAGAAGCACTGTCCAACAGGACTAGCCTTAGAAGAATGGAAATATTAAGTTTTGTTATATGAATTACAGTAAGTTTTTTAGTGAACCTAAAAATACATTCATACTCCTCAGCTACACTTGTGCGGCTGTTCAACACTTTCACTATTCAGTATTTTTTAAAAATTTAAAAGGTATTTCTTTTCTTAATTTACCCACAATATTGGTGGAAACCAGTAGATGTGACTTGCCTAGAATAGCAGGTGGTGAAAGGAGGCATCTGAAAAAAAAAAATCTCACTGACAATGCCACCATTATTCAGTGGCATGCAATAGTACAAACACTTGAAAATAAAGAAGAAAAACTTGGCTAGACAAGTACAGAAACAAACTCACAAATGGCTCTGGCTTTTACTACAGAAGCCACTGGGTATTACACTAGGTACTAATGTCAAACCAGAACTGACAGCTAATTTGTTTCTATCCTTATATAGCTGAGCATCTGGGGGTTTTTTGTTTGTTTGTTTGTTTTTTTAATTTAAGTGTTTGTGATTGTTTTAACATGGGAATTAACACATTGGGAAGCAGTAATGATCCAGCTCATTCATTATTGACCTACTACTAGATGCTTCACAGTCAAATGGAAAGCTGTGTCTAACTATGCCTAACCAGCACAGCACTATCCAAATATGAAGCTCTCAAAGAGAAAGCAGAATGAGTTTTAGGCAACAGTCAAAAAAAGAGTAGTTAGAGGAAGCTGAAGCATCTCAAAGACTTTCTGCAGTTCAGATACATGGTAAAATGGTCCCATTTTCCACCCTGGCAATCAGCCACAGAGAACTCCAAATCCTGACCAGCTGTGTGCTCCTGCACCTGTTTGCTTCAGTACTTATTGAAGAAAAGAGAATGAATTTCCAATTTTATTCCCTTTGCCAATATCAGAGAGGTAAGTCACAGGATAATCTAATTATTCACTGAAAGTCCTACTGATTTTCATCTGGTACTGAGCTGCTGTTGACAACACTGATTCCCTGTCAAGGGAAGTTCGAAAGCATTTGTTTACCCAGCAACGTCCAACAGCTCTCTCCAGGGCCTCATCTTTATATAATATAGCTCACATCTTCAAGAGCGTGGGAGCATCTTTTGGCTTTATTTATCACTTTTGCAAGATTTCTGTTGAACCTGCCACTAATGACAGTGATGAGCTGGCTAAACTGTTTAAGTTTATTTATGAACACTTACTCCACACATAAACGTAGTGTCTCTCCCAAGATCCAGGTGACATCTGACTATAAAAAACTACCTCAGTTTGGGGGCACCTTTATTCTAGGATATTTCTGAAATTAAAGGGCTATTCCAGAGATTGACAAATACAGAGATATTCTCATTATATCATTAGACTGAAGAGTTAAACAATTTAAGGACTACTACTGACTCCAGCCAGAAACCTCCTACTGCAAGCGGCTGTATTACCAGGAAATCAGTCAGGGCTTAGGACTTTGTTTCCCCATGTACATAAAACCATACTGTATAGGTACTAAATTCTGCTTTCAATTTCACCAACATAACCATGGAATGACTCCAGCAAGCTGTATAACTCGGAACAGAAATTGCTCACCTGTATTTATTGCAAGGGCCATTACACATAGACATATTATGGTGGTTTTTAAGGGATCATATATATTTTTACTAGATTACATTTATGATTGTGAAGCTATCACTACTTCATTATTGAAATACAGCCAAACATAGAGAAGGACTGTGTGAGAGTGACCAGCAAGATTTTACCACAGAATTGAAGAAAAGAACAATTATGTATCCATTTCTTGAACTGTGACATGTACATCATCGAGACATATTTAAAGCTACCTATAAAGCAAATTTGAGAAAAGCTGCCCAGAAATCTTCTCTTTACAATAATAATTTAAAATTAACAATAACTTTAGACTTGAAAAACTTGGAGAAATAGTCTGGTTTTCAAAACAGAACTAAACCATTTTTCTTTCCATTTTAATTTTCAGAAAACAACTTATTTTGAAAGCAAACCAGTTCATTTTGAAGACATTTGAAATTCAAGATATTTGAAATATTTTCCCATAGTCTTTTTAACTTTGAATTTCCCAATCCAAAGTGAAAATCAGTCTGGTGTATTTTTTTAAAATTTCTTAAAGGTGATGTTCTACAAATAAGTATGTGCATGTTTGAGCCCCTGTCAAAGAAGTTTCCTAATGCTCTAACTCTGAACCAAACTGGCGAGTGCAGTTCCACTGAAGTCCACAGTGTCTCTAACGTCAAAAGCAGCTCAGTTTGATCTGAAGTCTTTCTTTTCACCAAATACTAATAGTCCAAGACCAAAACTGGATATTAAGAGCTAAACAAAATCCATGACATTGTTCTTACCATCAGAGTCCTCCTGCTGAGGGTTGTATCTGAGCCGACAATTGTCCCTGTCATCTGGGACACCATCATTGTCATCATCAGGATCACAGGCATCTCCTTTACCATCTTTATCATGGTCAGCCTGATTAGCATTGGGGATGTAAGGACAGTTATCTTGGTTGTTCTGGTGGCCATCTTCATCTATGTCCTCATTGTTGTCACACTGATCACCAACAAGGTCATTGTCTGCATCAGTCTACCAAAAAAAAAAAAAAAAGTAAATTTATTATTGTTACAAAAGCACAGATAGCCTAGTACTTAATTTTTCAACATTTCTCTTCAAGGACTTCTCTGGAGACAAGTGATATCATGATGACAACCATGGTTAAAGCAGAAACATAACTTCAAACTAGCATAGCTACTTATTCTGCCATCAGTGCATAAGATCTGGTTGTCAAGATATTTTCAGGGCAGGTTTTTGGCCATGATCTTAATTGCTCTCATTTTAGAGATCACATGGGAGTTGCAGTCTGGAAAGCACATTTTCTGATTGTTTCTGTATGCTTGATGTTACTTATCTGGGCAGGGACCAAAAATCTCAGGCATACCAAATGCAGCCCCAAGGCTGTTGTCACTTGCCATGGGGAAAAATACAAGTTCACCAAAGCCTTGAAGATGGATTAAAGATGTCATCATTCTACTTCTCTTCCAACTGATACAAAGAAATAAGATAACCTGAGAAGTGAAAATGAGCAATAGAGATCCACCTCTTGAGCTCTACAGCAAACAGGGACTGATAGCAATTCCCGTCTTCTTTTTTCTGCCTTTGTTCTGACATTACCATTAAGGAAACTGTCTTTTAACATTTACCTGGTCTGGATTATGCATCAATGGACAATTATCACACTGATCACCAACTCCATCACCATCTGTATCACTCTGGTCTGTGTTATAGACGTAAGGACAATTATCTCGTTCATTAAAAATGTCTATGAGGAAAAAAAGCAACAAAAGATCAAAGAAATCAGAATGATACACCATCCAGCACAGACAGCCATAGACTACAGGAGTAAAGAAGCAAGGCTCTTAAGGGGCTGATTGGTTTTATGATTGCTACAATGTGAAACAGTGAAAAGATTAATATTAGAAAAAATGACAGTATCAATTCCAGTTTTCTTACTATTTCAACAGGTATTTTTCTAAGGGATTTTCCTGATTATGTCTTAAGAATTTAAGCCTTTTTCATAGAATAACAGATAAAGGGGTGGGGTATTTTTCTTTATAAATAATTTGATTTTAATTTTCTCCCCAGACACTTTAAGGAATGCCATAGAGTGCACAGCTATAACACAGTGCAATTTCCAAAGAGTTTTGTATAGGAACAACTGCATTAATGTTCAGCTGTCTCAGCACTAAATAATTTCATTTTACTAGAAAATGTGCATCATTTATTGTACAACATGCCAAATTTTCAAAAGAAACTGTTCCCCCTCAGGAAACTTTATTATATAACCAATAATCTCCTTCAAAATTATAATATGTTGAAAAGAAAAAAAATATGTTGGCATAGCTGTCTGGAAAGGATACAAGTACTCTCTCCTACATTATATGGTCCCTGGATATTTGCATAATCTTTCAGCCAACAGCATATGATTGCACTTTTCTTCAAAGGCAAAACTCCGTCAGTACTACTAAGAACCTGATGATCAGAAGGATGAGAGGACTTCAAAATGTTCTGAAGTTCAAGTCAGATAAGCATCCAAAAGTTTAAAACTGAAGGAAATCCAAAACTAGATTCTTCAACTTCTTGTCCTTCTGGATTCTCATAAATTTGAAATGCAAGGATAAGACTTTTTGAAAGACATTTAAGTGCTTTCCCCCCTCCTTAATTCTGATTAAATCTCAGTCATAAAATTTTAAGATACAAAAAACGTCTATTTGAATTACTGTAGGCTTTGCAGTATGTTCATAGAAAAGCAGATTAATTTCCTACAGATACTGTCCTAACCACACAGATGTTCTGATGTTCTTTTCCCTCCTTAAAAATGAAGGAAAAAAAAAAGTCAACAGAAAAATTATATTAGGCCCTGATTACTTTGGAACACAGGTGAAAGAAATTTTTTTAAGATTACACTGATAAAAGACTTGCTGTGATTTATTCTTCTAATAATATCCACTGCAGTCATTTAGGGACTTTGAAAACAATTACACTTAACAGGACAGAAGAACCTCAGTCATCTCTTTCTTCTGAATTTTTGAGCAGTTAGACTCAATTTTATTCTGTGTATAAAAGCAGGTAGCCCATCTTACTGGACATAAAGCAAAGTGTACTTGCAGAAGAGCACTTAATTCTCACAACTGAAAGCATACCATCTCCGTCAATATCCACAGCACATGAGTCACCCTCCCCATTATTATCTGTGTCAATCTGAGCAGGGTTGTGTACGTAGGGGCAATTATCACAGCGGTCACCAACTTCATCCTTGTCATAATCAAACTGACGAGGGTTGAATAGAAGAGGGCAGTTGTCCTAGTAAGAAGAAATAAAACATTTCAGAATATAAAGCATAACTCATGAGAGCATACTATGAAGTGGTAGGTCTTCCTGTTCATCCATCAAAACATTAATCCATTATTTTTTCAAGAGACAAGCTGTACCTACACTGAAGATCTTGGTGGTAACAGGATGGCATCAGCACAGCCTGGCTCACTGTCTGTTTTTGTCTTTTTGTACAAGGGATTCCGTATCTCACTACAAGAGCAACAGGCACTTTAAATTGGATCTGTACTCCAATATCTCAACAAAAGTGTATCACTCTACCATGCACTTTTTTAAAAAACAAAACAAAACAAAACAGAATGCGGTTTAAAATCAGGCCAACTTCACCTACATATTATATTTTTTTGGAAAAAAAAAATAGAATTGCTATTCTGACTTTTTGGAACAAACTATAATCAATATTTTCACTTTTACACCCCATATTTGATTTTTCAACTTAAACAAGGATTGACTTTTTTTTGTGGGTTGTGTTATATTGCGTATGATAATGAAATGTAAAGAGTTTCAAAAAGCAAAGTTAAAATGAAATACTCTCATTGACCCAAAATATTTTTTTTGCCCCTCAGACTGCTCCTTTTAGGGGAATTTTGAAAGTTTCATTTCAGTTTAGTCCCTAATTTGAAAGTCTGCCAGAACAACAATTCTTAGGTTTCACACATCCCCAAATTACACATGGACTTCTGCACAGACATGAGGAAGTACTCAGTGTAGAAAGCAGAGAAGGAAACCAAACCAAAGCAGTGGGCAGAGGGCTATATCAGCATCATGGAATCTGAAGTGAGGTCACTTGATAAAAATCTTTAAACTACTTTTTCTCTGCTAAAGCAAAAACCATTTACTAGGAAATATTTTTTTGAGCCCAACATTTTAAATTCCTTAGAAATACAGTTTATATACTCAAGGACAAGATAGAGGCAAGTCACAATTTTATACTGCTCATAAAACTGAACTTCTGACTACGTTTTTTCCAAATATGTGGCCTAAATCGTATTATTTTATCAAGTTATTCTTTGGTTTTTGAAATATTCTAAGCAGAGACTCCATAAACACAGTTCTAACCCAGCTTTAACTACTTGAAGCTCTAGAGCATATAAGGTCTCTCTGAAGGGAACAAAGAGGAAGAGTAAATTCCTAAAACCAATTCACTCATCCTAAACATGTTCAGAAAAGGCAGGGTGAATCCCACTCTGGAGGTGCCTCTGTCCTTTTGCTGAATGTACAGGGAGAACAGGTTTAGACTAATTGCCTATCTTTTAGGGTCTGCAGGTAAAAGAATTTCAGTCTTGTGGGTAGATCTAAAGGAGAAAAGTATGAATCAGGCTATTTACTTTCCTGTTGTAATTTCCTTTTGATGCCGACTGTGTTTATAGTTATTATTATTCACCGTAACTTGTTTCTAACATACCTCAGATATAATATCTACCAGCTTTTCAAATACAATGGACCTATCATTCTGCCATTGCAAAATAAAAAACTCAAACCCACCTTCCATTCAACTGTTTTAATGCACACAACCGAACCCAGAACTGATACAGAGAACATAATTCAGCCCCAGGTTCCCCAGGCTGCTTTGCTCTGCACAGTGCTACGTTCCTTTGACCCAACACAGCTTTACTCTGCACCAGAAATCATTCAGGGAAGGCAGTGCAGAACAACACAGCTGAAGCTCTGAACAGTAAAGCTCTCCTCTCCTCTATTGTAATAGTTTTCCTTAAAACCAGGTATTTAGGTCAAATGTAGAAGACGCAGAAATGCATCTTACTTTGTCATCTTCAACACCATCATTGTCATCATCCTCATCACAGGCATCTCCTTTGCCATCTTTATCAAAGTCTTCTTGGCCAGAGTTAGGCAGAAGAGGGCAGTTATCCTGGCCAAAAGAAATAATCAATACATTATGTTTACATTATGTCAAAATGACTTGCCAGAGTAGAAGAGTAGATATGGTACACCAGGGGCTATAAAACAAGAACAATCAATCACAAATACTTCTTTAAAGTGCCTGTTTGTTTGCTGCCAAAGATAGTAGTTCATTTGCTGCTTTCATACTGTAAAGTAAGTGAAATGCAACTGCAAATCATTGTTTCCCAGCTCTCCTTCTGTTCAAGGGATGTTTCCATTAAGTTTTAGATGAAACTATCTAGCACAGAACAAACACCACATGCATACACATACACTCTTACATCAACTTTTTATAGACAACTCATGAAGTATGTTTGAAGATTACATATAAAATGACTGGATTTTCTTGCCAGAAAAATAATGACAGAAGCCAGGAGACAGTCTTCAGAAATAGTTGTTCTTATGGTAAATTACTGGAATTAAGTAGCACACAGCAACAAAGGGGAACACTGCAAGAAAGGGTTTTGAAAAACATGCCTTTATACTCTTCTGCAAAACAGTCCCTTTGCACTCCCCTGCTCTCATTGCTTTGAAAATAAAAGGTAAATGTATCTCTTTATTTTGCATCACAGCTTTGTAAAGAATTATTGTTTTAAATGAGCAAGTCTTAGGTTACACCGAAAAAAATAAGTGAAGTAGTTTGCCAAAATTTCAACATGTATTCCTTTTTCAAACACTAAAATCAGTTAGAAATGGACTGCAATTCTACCACTGCATAAGAATAAATACATTTATAAAAACCCACTGTTATTCTTACATTCTGTATCTACCTCACACCAAAACTGAATCTGCCAGAGTGCAGAAACATCTTCCTTTTTTTTTTGTAACACATACCCTAACAAAGAATATTATAGTAAGATTCCTAGCCCTGTTTTCAATCTCAGTGGTTCTAATAGTATAGATAATTTAAGAAAAAGAGAATTGGAAAATTTGTGATAAATATCAAAACCCCAATGCAACTCCAAGTTTTTTATGGCACTTTTTACCAAATACCTGTAAACAGCCTTTACTGTCCAACTCAGTGGTTACCAGTGATACAAAAAAAAAAAAAAACCAAATCTGAAGTAATGAAAGAAATTAGTCAAAGCTTGCTCAAGCACTTTGTATGTTTGTATCTACATATCTGTCTGTCTGTTTATATTCTCTATAGATTTGAGTTCAATTTAATATAAATCTAATAGTAAGGTAGAGACCTCATAGGTAGCAAGTTCCTATAAACTTTGCAAAAAGAGGTAGTGGAGAGAGATTCTACCAGTGCACTCTAAAAGCCTCTTATTGGTATTAGAAAGAGGACTTATTAGACAACACACCTTCCACTTGGTAACTCAACCTTAAGGCACAAGCCCACTGGAAGCTAGGCTTCTTTGGTTCACCTATTGACAAATTTGTGTGCTGGTATGATAATTCTTATAAAAAAAATGCTACTTTCAAGTGAATGAAGAAGAAATTTACACTAAGAGATACTAAGATTTTATTTTTATTATTTACAACTACTTGCTTTATTGATACAGCTTTGCTTAGACAGTAAGTTAATTTTCAACTATTATCAGCTCAAGGAAAGAAGCTTTGGCTTGCTTTTCAAAAAATCAAATTATTCAACTAGGATATTTCATAATGAATATAAGGACCTGATGTGGTATTTTTAAGGGGTTTTGTGGGTTTTTTCCCCTTAAATGAAAGGCTTGTGTCTATTAGATCAACACATGTATTATAGAAACCACGTTTTTTTCTAAATGGGTTCAGCATGTTGGGTTTTTAATCATTTGCATTACATTTTGAGTCAACATGTTGCAGATTCTGATGACAGGAACGAAAAAAGAATATATGAAATGCAATTGCTGAATTGGCTGGATCCACAATAAAGAGACATCAGCTACAGTTAGGAATGTTTAAGGCTCAGTTCAATGTTTGAGGCTCAAATTTCCACCATTGTCTGAAACTCTTCTGCTGATAAAGGCCAGACTTGTAACTTCAACTGGATTACACCTGAGTGACTTCTGATTCTCTCAAACTGAGAGTCTGATTTCAAACTTTCCTAGTCTCTTGATCCATACTTGGGTTTTTTTAACCACTGTAGTGGTCTAGAACTCAATCGCTTTTGCATTTCTTTCCTCATTACTTAATCTGAAGTTATTGTGCTAGAACTTCATGTCAGTTTAGAGGTAGATAGCTTTAACTTGGAGAAGGAGAAACCAAAATGTTTCAGGTCTGGGGGAAAAAAAAACCAAAAACCTCAGGAGAGAAAGCACTGACTTCATAACCATGACTGATTCAGCAAAATACTTAAGCACATACCCTAGTGAAAGCAAGTAGGTAATCTAGTGTTGTCAGTGGTCCCATGGGTAGGGATTTAAAACTAAGCACTTGCTTATGCCTTCTGCTCAGGTAAAGCTCACTTCATCCCAATTGCTTAATTTGTTGCTGCACACAGAGTGTGCCCCTCTATTGTGCCTGTCACTCAGCCATCAATGAGTCCACCACTCAGAAATGGGATCCAGGGAATTACCTGTCAGAAGGTGCCTTCACCCCTCAGTTATTTGGGCCATTGTTAAACTGGTGGACCTGAAACAACTTTCAGCCTGGTTTTTCACAGTAGTGTAACTGCATCAGGAGAAGACATCCAAGCTTGTTTTTGAGCAATTTCTACTGGAAGGAACCTCAGGCCATGGAGCTGAGGAAGACTTATAGTGTGCTTCAGATGAGCATAGAACCAGGTCCCAGGGAACACACCATGGCAGGCATCCACTGCTAAACCTACACATCACCATTTTTATGCTCTGATGCTTATTTTCTTCTTGGTGTAGTAATGTTTCATCTTTCATTACAATGGCACAGTCACTGCAGCAAGGGTGGAGACCCTGCCAGGTCTAGTGCCAATGATGGAAGGCAAGTAATTCACCTCAGGAGGGTAAGAGCTGGGACTCCACAACTCTGAAGAGTAAGAGAGGCTGAATCTCCCATCCTCTCCCACTGAGCTTCTGCAATAAGGAGAACCCCTCTATCTACTTACTCATTTATTCCTCTCATAGGTTCCTATTGTCAAAATTATGTCAGGCTCTGAATGCAGTTTTCAGTGTGGGACCTGTTTAATTGTTTAAAAGATCTTACATGGTTGTCAGTGTCTTGTTACAAGCCTTGCAGGTAGGATTTCATACTCAACTGTGCCCAGAGATTCCTGTTTAGTTATCACTAGCTGTGTGCTCCACACTGCTGCTTGGTGTGCTAACTCTGTTCCCAAGCATCTCAACCTTCTGTGTACACTGAGCAGAGGACTCTGGATTTCATTTTGAGATCCCCTACTGGATCTAGTGTTAATCACAGAATAACACAGAATCACAGACTGTTAGGGATTGGAAGGGACCTTGAAAGATCATCTAGTCCAATCCCCCTGCCGGAGCAGGAACCTAAATGAGACTACACAGGAAGGTGTCCAGGAGGTTTTTGAATGTCTCCAGAGAAGGAGACTCCACAACCTCCCTGGGCAGCCTGTTCCAGTGCTCTGTCACCCTCACTGTAATGAAGTTTCTTCTCAAGTTTAAGCGGAGCCTCCTGTGTTCCAGCTTACACCCACTGCCCCTTGTCCTACCATTGGACATCACTGAGAAGAGCCTGGCTCCATCCTCGTGACACTCGCCCTTTACATATTTATAAACATTAATGAGGTCACAAGTGTATACACATTTCACAGCATCTCCTAGAAAATGAGCATGCTGAACAGTCAAAGCTTAATGAAAGCAACTATCAGCTCAATG
>NW_010317373.1:9116-16718 GCF_000700745.2 Antrostomus carolinensis | reverse complement strand
AAATTTTGTTATGGCACTTTTATCAACCTTTTTTTACTTACCTTCACACAATGGTATGTTGCATTAGCAGCACAGACCAAGTTATTATTAGGCCAGCCATCCAAATCCGAATCCTCACCACAGATCCGTCCATCGCCAGCATAACCTGTCCTACATTCACATTTGTACATAGGATCACTGAAATGGCCCAGATAGATGCACTCTGCAGACTTATGGCAGCTGTGTGTCTTGTCCTTGCATGGATTCTCAGGTTCACAGACCTGTAACATAGAGGGCACTCACTGAAACCTGATGATATTCACAGCCAGCTGTGTGTGCCTCAACTTTTCTCAAAATCAGGCCAGTTATTTAGATGCCTAAAGACGGGAACTTTGTGTTAATTGTGGTTAGTAAGTCATACTGCTCTGTCAGTTCACAATGTGTACAATGAAAATAATTGAAACAAACCACAGGGAAAGTTGGACATAATTCAAAAAACAATTAAAGTGATTAACATTTTCAGAACTCTATCTGCTTTCTTCCAGATGTCATTAATCCCCAGAAATGAAGTGCATCAGAAAGTAGACTGCACTCATCTCTTTCCTTCAGCGTTCTGTCAGTATCTAAGTACGATCTTATTTTCTTAAATCACAGACCCAAACAAATTCTCGTGTTCCCCTCAAGTAAGTTTTTGTTACCTCTTTCTTATCACTTTGCTTATTTTCATGACAGTATCTGGGAACATTACTCAGACGTTTTACATTTAGATTTCACATGTTGAGCTAACCACAGACTGACTCAACAGCAACAAAGGCATCCTATGACATCCGTTTTAACGTTTTTGTCTTGTCTACCAAATTGTAGTCTTCAGTATCACTTCCACTTCCTTCTGTCCTTCACCACTGATAGGTGTTGGCCCAATTGAATTTAGGGACTGAGAACTTCAGGCATATGTCTGATTACAACCACATTAACAGCATTATATTTATGGAGAGAACGATCCCAATTCTTCAGTTTCCAATCCCCAGAGTAGGTATATACACCTGAGAGAAGGGAGTGCAAAGCAGGGGAATACTTGCTCCTCGCATTTTACACTCATTTGGTGCAACTATGCAGATGCTTACAGAAAATAAAATCCTTAAAAAACTAACCCCAAATTCAGTGTTTTGTTAGCAGGGGAATACTTGCTTCTGGCATTTTATACTCATTTGGTGCAACTATGCAGATGCTTAGAGAAAATAAAATCCTTAAAAAACTAATCCCAAATTCAGTGTTTTGCTACTCAAACCAATAATACCTTGGAACAGCAGTTATCTGTTTCAGGTTATCTTCACTTCATACACAAATTCATCACATGCTTTCATTCATGGATATTTTCAGGTGAAAATTACTCAGTTTCAAAATCATCAAATTCTCCTCGACATCACTTACTTGCTTCTCTGTCTTGGCAACTTCCAGCCCTACCCCATAGGGCTGACTACCTTTATAGCGTGGAGGACATGGCAAGCAGTGGAAACCTGGATTTGTGTTCACACAGCGATGGACTTGATTCACCTTAAAGCAAACATCTGACACAGCTATACACTGCAGGAAAAGAAAGAAAGAAGAAATCAATTACATGGCTGTGTAATTCCCAAATAATAAAAATTTCACAATGACTTCCTGATGTCAATGGAAACAAAGCCAATACCTCATCAAGATCCTCACAGACAGAACCATTGCCAAGGTAACCTGCTGGGCATGGCCCACATGACCAAGACCCATCTGGGTAACTGTTGCATTCTGCTCCAGGAAAGCAAGGATTTGACAAACACCCATCTGGCAAAGACACATAGAAGTGTAAATTAGATTAGTATAAAAGGTATGTGACCCTACATTTAAGAAACAGGTATTCTCTGTTCATTAGCTTAAATCACATCTGATGCAACAGACTTCTAAAATTCCTTAGGATTTGTGTTATTAAATGCATTTAATATCCTGTTGCTTTAATATGAAAATATTACAGACTGATACATCCTGTTGAATATATTACAGCATACTGAAACCTTGTAAAAGAAATACATCTTTGTTCAGAAGTCAGTATTAAGAATATATATAAAATCCCACTGATCTAAACAGCACTCAAAATAGTTAAATGTGCTTTTGTGAAACAGAGGTATAATTAGTAGATTTCTGTAGTGGAAATTCATAATTATCCATTAAAGAAATAACAGCAATAACAACTATTCAAACTGAAAAAAGAATGACCAAATACCAACCAATTGGGCAATCCTTCTTATTGCACATATCATGTTGCTTGGTATCTCCCACACATGGTTTTCCTCCATACTGTGGCTCTGGACTGTTACAGAGGCGAGACCTCTCACGAATTCCTCCTCCACAGGTAACAGTGCAGGCAGACCATGGAGACCAAGGACCCCATTGGCCATTCACTAGGATATGCAGAAGAGAGGAGAAGAGCACCACAGGCAATACACTGGGGACAACATTTAATGACAATGACAACAAGCCTTTCTTCAGATCCCTGACTGGAGACAGTTTCTCACTACGCACATAGGAAAAAAAGATGATGGCAAAGCCTTATACTGAGATAATAATATTTCAGAAACAAACAAATAAAAAATACTCAACTGCTTTACAGACTTTTTTTGGCCAATAATTAAAACAACATGCCATGCCCACTGCCATGGTGCATTTCAATTTAAGTTGATCAGAACAAGTACAGTGCTTTCAAAGCTCTCTATTAAGTTTTCATTTTGCACAGAAAGCAGGGTGTGACCACAGGACACAAACTTGTGCTGAGCCAAACCTGAACTCCATATTTTGTTTTGTTTTTTTAAGGAAAAAGTACTCTCAGTAGGGTTGCAGCTATTATTCCTGGTTTTTAATCCATTCATCAGTGTATCTTTGATAGTACTGCTTGACTCAGTATAAATAACTTATTTCAATGATTTTTCTGCTTGTTTTATATTGGTACAGCTCTACTGATCCTGTTGTCATCAATCCTGAATTTTCTTGAAATATAAATGTCTTTGAACCAAACTCTGTGTTCTTGGTACAGCAAAAAAGAAAATGTAAGGGCAACAGTGCGTGTACTTAAATAAATAAATAACCTCTTCACTAATTTCATGTGCACAGGTAAATCAAAAAATAGATGAAGTGTGTATAGCTACTTCAGTACTATTGGGCTAGAAGCTTCACATCAGTTTCAAGCTCATATCCCATAAGTAGAAAGGAAAGACTGAACAGAGGAAGGAATGAAGAAAGATATACAAAGGGAAAAATGTGAGGGAAAAATTATATGAAAGGAAAGTGAGTGGAATGAATGGTCTCTAAAAAGGTTAACAATTGTAGATGAGGAAGAAAGAATTGTAACAACAATTAAACGTGTTAAATATGTGTAAAATATGTATGCATACTTTCAAAGAAGCCTGGCTATTGGGGGACTACATGTTTGTTCCTAATATGTCCAGTATCAGCTTCCTTTTAGATAGAAAGTGTTTATATTTTTGATATGCAGAGATAGATCATTAAGTTATAAAATTAAAATTTCTCAAACTCTTAAAGACAAATGATAACTTAGGAAGTTTACAAAACCTCCGCCTGCACTGTTGCCTTAATTTTAAAAGCACCCTTATGTATTACTTCACCCCCAAGTTACAAATTGTATTTTCCATCACAGAAATTTACTGTAATTTAGATCTGAATAAAGAGAAGAAATTCAGCTGGAATATTGTTGCATCACCTTGGATTCAAGACAACAGACATACCTGGACATGGAACCTTCTCACACTTCTCTGTTTCACGCCCATTCCCCACACAGTTTTTCCCACCCATCTGGGGGATAGGGGAATTGCAGAGGCGGATGCGGGTGATATTTCCTACTCCGCAGGTAACTGAACAGGATGACCAGGGAGACCAGTGACTCCAGCCACCATCTTGACGTACTGCCAGAGAAAAGAGCAAAACTCAAGGAAATAGCCCACCTGCAGCAGTAATACAAACTCACTTGTGAGGTTAACCTTCTAATAAGCCTCTCATCCCATCTGATGAATGTCCCATCTCTTTCCTACCACTTAAAAAGCTCAGACATTCAAGTACAGCTAACATTTATGTTAGGCATTTTACTTAAAAATAAACTTATTCTAATGAAACAAATACTTGTTTAAAATGCACATTTGGACATCTAATAGCTTCAGCAATAGTCTTAGGTACTATAGTAGCCTGGCCATAGCAGCTACCTGCCATAGTATTAACTACAGTTCTGGAGACAGAGTATGATCTTTCCAAGTACCTTAAACATAAAAGCAGTTTGATATTTTGCAAAAGTCTTCTATGATTACTGCATTGCTAAACACTACTAAGCTAATGGAATGGGACAATAATCATGAATGAATTGCAGATCAAAATGTGGCTCCATGTATCATGATTATGAATTGAGTGTTGTATCCAAACTGACTTCAAACAAGAGACTCCAGTTCATAATGTTAAAGAAAAGATCACCCACTATCTTTTTGTTTAAGAGAGCTGAGCCCAGAATGCAGACACCTATTAAATTATCAGGAAAAGGAAAAATATTTGAAAGGGAGGAAATGACAAAGAATCTAATGATAGCTACTTTAATTATGTGTATATGAGTGTTCAAGTACATACTGTTATGACTAGTAGGTGTTCACAGCAATTCCAGACTAAGCTTGTTTTTGCTTAGAGAAGTCCAAAGAAGCTTTAAAAAAAGGAAGAAATTTTATTACTTACTGCGATGGTCACATTTCTTAAAGCTGCACATCCTTGTCTGGATGTGCGGGCCTGTACAAGCACTCCTGGTGACATCACATGACCTTCCTCGCATCTGAGTCCCAGAGCCACAGGTAACTGAGCACTTTGTCCAGTCTGACCATGGTGACCAGCCTTCCTCACTGTCATCAGCTGCAAAGCAAAAAGTACAAAAATGTAATCAGCAGTGAAAGTGGCTCTATTATCTTGCTTAGAAGATTTTCACTTGTCTTTGTCTGTAGAACATAAGCTTTGTCCTTTCTTTTTCTAATTTTGCTTTCCTGAGCTGCCACTAAAGTTGGAGAATGATGGTTTAATGTAATGAGAGGTTAGCACACATAAGAATCCTGGATCTTCATGAACTTGTATGCAGTGTGTTTGCATGAGGCACTGACTGTTGACAGAAAAACATCTTATCACTAGAATGGACTGAGCCAAACACTCGAGTTCCAACTGCCTTTGACTTGAGAATATAAGTCAGTATGGCAAGATATAGCCCCACCTCTGAACACAACATAACAGTGAACGTGATCAAGAGCATATTTTAAGAATATGACCTATGCTTGTATAGGCATAAAAACTGAGTATATTCCACTGTATTTTTATGTAGATCATCTAGGTAATGTTTTCTTCTGTAACAGACCTGCCTAGTACAGAGTGAAGTGTATTGAATCCACACTGAAGTCACTTAATTAGTGAAATTACTATTATTGTCACCCCAAAGTTTAGTTCACAGCCTGCAATGCTGTCTAAAATGAACTTTGACAATCTGTTCCATGCAAGTAAAGCATTATACAAATCGAGGATATATGACAGAGAAGAAATAAACCAGAGTAACAGAATGACAGCAACAGAGAGGAAAAATAACTAAATCTTAATAAATATTGCACCAAACTGCATAAAACTTTTGGTCTGGAACTTCAACAACCTCCACAAGGAGACAAGACAACACTCTAACCTATGTTAGTCTGTTTTAACCAGGCAGTATGGAAAAGAAACAATAGTTTGCACAGTGTTATTGCAAACCAACACAAATCAGAACCTCCAGCCTTGAAAAACATTACTATGGAGGAGTATGCATCTAACCTTTAGTGTCCAACTTGGCTAGGCAAGTTACAAGCTTACTTCTAAGCAACCATTATAATCACTGAAGAGAAACCAACACATCCAGAAGATAACTTCAAACAGCCACATTACTTCATAGGATCCTTGTATACATGTAAGTTTTTTATTTGATCTTCCTGGCCTCAGCTTCTTACTTTTTTTGATCTCCTCAGCACAGCAGTAGTGATTTTAAATATTGTCAAATACTATCTTTCTCTTTGGCTAAATACTCACAGTGAGAGCAGACTGGACAGCATTCGCCTTCAACAAAAGATGGATTGGCACAGGACACTGCTGGGCAGGTGATTTGATGGCACACAATTTTAGAATCCTATGGGCAAAGAAATGAACTTACTGACTTATGCTCATATACAGAGGCAAACAAGGTGGGCACCTGGGGAAAGTTTCATGTGTGGAAAGTATTTGATTTGTTCTAAACGTCATGGACATGAGGACTAGTTTTTATAAATATTAGTAAGCCTAGATGAGGCTCTGAGTAAGTATGACCTAACCTGGAGCAAACCCACTATCCATTTTTGCAAAGAATGTTTACAAAATCTCACCTGGCAGGTGCATTTGGTGCAGCTATCTACAATCCAGCTTTCATTATCTGAAAAGACACGGCCATCCTGCCAGCAAACTGACTGGTTCTTCAGTGTCTTGTTAGGCCCAATCAATTCCCACATAATTTGGTTCTCTTCAGACTAGAAGGTGAAGCAAATGAAAAAAAAATGTGTACCTAGTAAACAAACCATTTTAAATAAGACAAAACAGACACTACTGGATTTCATCCTCCCATTAAAAAGTGCATTTTTTACATATTTATGTACATAAAGTAGAAGATCTCAGGTACTGCAATACTGCATAGAAATTCTATGCAACACAGTCACGCAATACTATAGGAAATCTGTTCTTAGTAGTTTTGCTTCCCTGCAATACAACTCATCTTTAGATGCGAAGATTTAGTCCTGCGACATATGGCATAGCAATAAACCTTCTTCAGAAAGGATTAACTTATTCAGAAAATGAAGAGGGGCAGACTTCAGTAACATGTCACTATCTTACTTCAGCTATGAACATCCCATATGTTTAATTACAGTTTATGTACCTTGTGTAGCCACTTGCTGTTGTATTCATAAATGGTATAAGCATGGTAACAATACTTCAACAGTATACAAGCAAGGCTGGGTTTGTTAGCTTTTAATTTCCAAACCTGCAATACCTTAAAGATGATTGATTTCCTCTGTATATAAGTGCATGTATGCATGTTCTTTTAAATCCAGTCTGTGAAAACCAAGCCTTCATTAAAGTGTTATACTCAAGAACTACCTAACTAATAACTCTGAAAATGCAGGTCATCTCTACATTATGTAGATATACATACACGTATGCACACGTACATACAGAAACCTCTATTAACCGCCTGTGGTATAAACAAAGAAGGAAAGAGTACTGGACAACAGACCTCTTTCAGTTCTTCAGACTTACAAGTACCTACCACTTTTTGGAGGTTATCAACTAAGTTGTTCACCACAATGCGCAGGCCAGTGAGCTCTGTGAACATTGTTCCCAGCTCTTCACAGGAGCGGTCACAGAACTCAGCCTTCTTCTCTGCCTTCTCACCCACATACTCAGATGTGACAGCAGGGCTCAAGTGAAGGATTTCAGTGCTCTCGTTGATGGTGTTCACTTCAGCTGGTAGCAAGAGAGACAAAAAAAAAAAAAAAAAAAAAAAAAAAAAAAAAC
>NW_010317373.1:0-9088 GCF_000700745.2 Antrostomus carolinensis | reverse complement strand
GCTGAAATCACAGATTGGCACCCACGGGTAGGGTTTAAACACACCTATTTTGGCACACCTTCATGCTAGATTATACCCATGAATAAAAGAGAAGGGTTAGATGTCAGCTGGTTCCAATTATAGGCTTCCCCTTTTCAAAATTAGTAGCCAAGCTGTGTCTCACATGGCTGTCACTTTAAAACATAGTTGGCACTGCAACACATTAATTTATGAAGAATGTGTAACAAAAGGACACAGTATCAAAAAAGCAAACCCATTTTATCCACTCAGAGGCATGAAAGGTTTCAGATTTTTTCATGACCTTTCACATTTTCTAAATGCAGAGAAAAAGGCAGGAGAAAGTTTCCTTGCAGAAAGTCATTGTCCTTGTTCTGCCCATAAATTACATGGTTACTTGGCTCAAACTTGGACCATTATGCAATTTATACCAGACTCTGGGCTGCTCTGTGTTGCATTGCCTGGTGTTAAACACAGAGGAGCTGTTATAATGATAGTTTAATTACAAAGTGAAATGGCGTTTAAGGGTAAGATCAGGCTGAATATTTGATTTGTCACTCCAAATACTGCTCCATCAGGCAGATCATAATTAAAACAGAACTTTGCATGCATTATACAGGGAGAACTAGACACGTTTTAACAGCAGTTTAAGAAATCTCCTTGTCCATAGTAAATTCTTGAAAAGCAATATAACAGAAAGCATCAGCAGTAATTAAAAAAAAAGAACACAGATAATTAAATAAAACAGTCTGTGTTCTTTTAAGTATTTAAATCTCCAGCAGGTAAGCATCTTATGGATTCCATGGAAGCTTTCTCTAAGGACTCCATGGTACACTCGACTTTGGTATCAGCTATGTAGAAATCCATACTCCCCTATTTCTCAATAAAGACTTGTTTACCAGACTTTGTAAAGTCACAATAACTCACGGTTACCAGGAGAAGCAAAGGATTTAGTAATTTAAAAAGAATAAATCAGCACAGAAATGTGAGCCATAAAACATATGCTTCAAAACACCCCAATATCATTCAGTCTTGACAAGTCACAGGTGACAATGCTTTAAGAATGTTGAGGGCTTGATCTGATGCTTGATTATCCAAGGTAAAATGTTACATTTAAATGTACAAGCAATGAAAATGGGAGCAGAAGGCATTCATTTAGAAGGCTAAAAATAAAAGAACAAAGTACCAACCCGTAAGATGACATTAAATTACTTCTCAACCATACTTGAAATGATTGGCTTGATGTTTTTTTCAATTAGCTATGAAGTATCTGCCACTAGTCAAGGTCTACAATAAATTGTTCGCAGTATTCCAGAGGTAAAGTAACTGTCCAGCTTCACTTACGGGATGGGAGAAAACCAGTATACCACATAGCAGATCAGAACTCTGTGTCATAACTGTTTACTTCAGCTGCTTTTTGATTCCCTGGAAAGAATGCAATTTTCCTACCGCACTGAAAGACTAGGTTTCTCAGATTCCCCCATAGCACTTCTCAGGTCATTAATTTCATGTTTTTCAAGCCAACATGGAGTGTGCCTTGACCGGAACATTCTGAGGACATTAATAAAGTTGCAATCTCAGTTTTTTTTTGAAACATAAACCAAAACTATGTTAGAAGAACTAAATCCACACTTCCTACTGATACTTGGCAACGACTGAAAGAAGATGCCTGGGGATCACTGGGAAATCAGTTCTCTGCTGCTGGCTTCCTGCAGGAAGGACCACATGATTATCTTTAAAATGAGAAACCAGAGGAGCAGAATGTGCACCCTTTCACATATGCAAATATCATTCTGTTGATCTAGCTGAAGAAGGGATTTTATTGATGTGCCTATTTAGAATCATAGAATGGTTAGGGTTGGAAGGGACCATAAAGATCATCTAGTTCCAACCCCCCTGCCATCAGCAGGGACACCTTCCACTAGATCAGGTTGCTCAAAGCCTCATCCGGCCTGGCCTTGAACACTTCCAGGGAGGGGGCATCCACAACTTCTCTGGGCAACCTATTCCAGTGTCTGCCCCCCCTCACAGTAAAGAATTTCTTCCTAATGTCTAATCTAAACCTACCCTCTTCCAGTTTAAAGCCATTACCACTTATTCTACCACTACCTGCCCTTGTAAAAAGTCCCTCCCCAGCCCTCCTGCAGGGCCCTTCAGGTACTGGAAGACTGCTATAAGATGTCCCCAAAGCCTTTTCTCCAGGCTGAACAGCCCCAACTCTCTCAGCTTGTCCTCATAGGAGAGGTGCTCCAGTCCTTGGATCAGCCTCATGGCCCTCCTCTGGACTCGTTCCAACAGGTACATGTCTTTCCTGTGTTGAGGGCTCATCAATCCTACCCAGCACTGTGTGTAAGTCCTGCCTAAAATATCTGCAACCACCACACTACAGAGGTACTTTCTTAACCTCAATCCAACAGCAGTTCCAACCTACCATTTCACCGTACTTCACATTCTTATACTAGGATTAAAGATGTAGTAGGAAAATACATTCCTGCCTCCGAAGAAGCAGCAGGCTTTCTGTGTCCTTAGAACTGAGGGCACTTCACTAGTAACATCTGCCATGTGGGGCACTCAGATGTAAATTTGGCATCTTAGTGTGGTCAGTAACATATTACCCATGGCTTTTCAACTGTGGTAATTAAGCTGGATAGGCAATGCCAGAAAATCAGTCATGCATTAACAAGCCTCTCAAGTAATTTTTATGGCCTCAAGCCAGTGTGTCTTCTTCTGTCATTGTTGCACAAGTAACATCTATCTTGTAGTGTTCTCACCTCATTGCAAAGTAAAAGTAAAAGTAAAAGTAAAAATACTGTGAACTGAATTATTGGTAATATTTCCCAAGAAGGGTAAAAAAAAAACCCAAACAAATCTGTATATATTATTGGACCTGAAAATTTGGTAGTTAACATATGTGATAGCAAATACATTAAAAAAATTATCTGATGGTTATTAGCTGCAACAACTGAAGGTTATAAGAATTCCTCCTAAGGCACATATCAGCACAGAGAACTCAATTATCCCTTTAGGCTCCCATTGGCTTCCTCTTTAGAGTATAAGTCAGTAACCTCCCATTTTCACTTGATGATATTTCTTAACATTTGGCCAAACTATTTTCCTTTGTGGTGATCAACCAATAATAACACAAAACATTTGAAGACACCCTCTTTCACTGGTTTTGCTGCTTCAATCTATCAACGCTAGGGACCTCATCCTCTTGAATGAGACTGTTCTGTCACCAATTACTGCATGTGCCCTCAAGATTCTACTTCACTTCTGGGAATTTTGTTTCCATTGGTAAATGAAGTAGGATAGCTGAACTGCATCCTTCCTGAAACCATCTTTCTTTTATTCAAGATTACAATTAGACCGAAATACACATTCTATTTTCCCACAGCAGTTGTGCTCCTCAAGCATTTCCTTACGCTAAGAAAGCTAAAAACCAGTAATAAGTAGTTCTGAGTAGTTTCTCAGTACAGAAAAGAGCTTGGCTGAGGTCGATGACAACCAACAAATGAGGGGATATCTTCTTGCCTGTGCCATCTAAGGCCACTTCCATTCTAGCCCATGTGACTCATTTCTAACACATCATTACACTTGTGTCTGAGGTCCTGAAGCAAGGCACACCTCTGGAACATATGAGATAATCAACTAATATCCTTTATCAAGATTTAAAAATAGACTAGCACGCTCAGTTAAATTTTTTGTGCGTATACATGTATACACACCCCTATATAGATATATACATACATATATATACACACATTTATATATCTTATAGAGACGTTTTGTTACAAAATCACAATACTCTGGCCCCCTTCAGAGTAGTTCAGACCTGCTACTGCTTAATTTATTTTGCATAAACAAGGAAAAAAGTATGCTTAACTGATTTTGGTGAAGAGATAGAAATAATGGCATTTCAGATGGTAGGAGTATCAAATAAAACCCCAAAATCCTGACTGCCTTGTGTACCTATCATGTTCCTCTGGTGGAATTAGCTGTCTCTGATTCTTGACTGAGCTCCTGCCAGTTACAAACACGGGAAAGTAAAATAGCTAGCACCTCCCATGAGGTAGCTATTTTAGAAGTACAAAACCTTAGTGCATATTTGACAAATTTTCATAACTCTTTCATGATGAATCCAATACACTCCCACATACAGAGGGCTCCCCTCCTGGTGAGGTCAGCATGAACTGGACTAACAAGGACACATGGCAGCGTGTTACATACATGCCCTCCAAACCTCTTTTGTTTTTTTTTCTTATTTCCCTTAGGTTGCTTTAACAATGCTTTGAGATTCAAACCCAAAGCTTCTTTCAGTCAACAAACTTATTGTCAAGGAATTCAGTGCCTTTAAGACTTGCAGACTTGCTTGTGGACCCATTGAGCAGAATTCAGAAGCAACATTCCCAGTCTTATGCTCAGAGAACCATGGACATCTCATGGAAGAATGGAGATATTTTCATTTTTCCTTCTATTTCTAATAATTTCTTGCTTGACAGCTTTTCTCCTAACTTAAAAACAGAGGCTCAGAGTTATAAACCTAAGCAATAAGAACTAAAACAATAGTCTAGAGAGTAGAAGTAGTATCCCAATATAGCTAACAAATAAATTTCTATTACCACTAAGAAGCAACTGGATTTTCTTTTTATTTTTAAAATAGGATTCCTCTATCATATCAGAGGGCTCTGTTGCATGGTTTTAGGATAATATGTCACCATTGACATTTCTCATTTTCAGAGTCAACTGAACAGTATTAATGAAGTAAAAAGCCTTACTTGACTGGCTCCTTTGGCATCCTTTTTTACGCAGAACATCTTCTATTGAAGTATCAAAGATTAACTGAATATTTTGCAAAAGACCCTGTAATAATAATTAAAAAAAAAAAAACAAAACAAACAGATCAATTTAGGATTAACCAATAACTGGTCTGTCTCAAACCCATGCTACTGACTGGATTTAGCTATAAGTAAATATTTAAAAAAAAAATAAATTACAAGGCATTCAACCTGACACACACTGAAAAAAATTCTGTTGATAGATTTGTTACATACAATTTCAATACTATAAGCAACAAAATCAGCTATTTTCTGAAATATGGCACGATAAAAAAGTTATTAATCAGCAATGAGCTCAAGTCTCCATTTCCAGAGCACATTTTAGATTGTAGTTCTATGAGACGTTCATCATGAGGTCAAAGCCAACTTTTGAAGTTCCTGCCCCATTGCACTTCCATCCTTAGCCAGTCATTCCCATGCACCATACTTCATTGTCTCCTCAGTTGTGCTGACACGACCCTGGGACAATACTATAAAACCAAACCAATGCCTGTTTCACTTAAAAAACCCCCAAAAAACCCAACCCCCTCCCCCCCCAAAAAAAACCTCAAAAATGGAAAAAAACCCTTTAAAAACAGGTTACTTCAGGGCCCCACTTAACAGTACAGCTCTAAAATGAGTTCTATAAGCACTATAGATGGGCTAGGAAAGAAGGCAGGAATAGAGAGGCTGTAGGCAAGAGCTTCTGGCTTTCCTGACAAAAGTAGTCACCCTATGTAACCACACTCCAGCATGTCACACTCTGGCTGACAACTAGATGGCACAACAGGATGACAAAGAAAGGGATTTTCAAATTTTTGAAGCTGTATGTTCAAGTTTGATTTCAGCTGTATGTGAAAAGAAGCCACCCTTAAAGAAAGCACTTGGGCCAGATCACATCACTGTATGAGGTAGGAAGAAATTTTCATTTTATAGGAAATCCAGGAAGTTTCCAATTGCTTCATTTTAAAACAAAAGAGAAACAAAAAATGTTTTCCACAAAAAAAAAATGTCATTTGCAGGACTGATCAAAACATTTTGTTCCAGGTTGGTTTTTTGTTTTGTTTTCCTTTTTTTTTTTTAATAAATTGAAATGAAAGTTTATTCGGAATGGAAAATCAAGATACTCTGTTAGACGATGGGCCAACACCACATGTTTCAGCTCCAATAAAATTCTTTCCTTCTTCCATCTTTCTTTTTCAAACAGAATTTAATAAATTTTGTCAGGTTCTTATGACTTGAAACAATGTATTTCAACAGAAAAATAGGTCTTCAAGAAATTTACAAAGAATTTTATAAATCACCACAAAAATGTGACATGTTCAGAAGTCTTAAATCTGGAAAAGAAAGTGCATGGCTGTGTAGGAAAGCCCATAAACTGGTTTTGTGCACTTTTCCTGGCCTTAGACTTTGCTTTACCAGTCCTTTGTTTCCAGGAACCCCCAAATTCACACAACATGGATCCAGCAATGAATAAAAACACACTCTGAAGAAGTTCTCCTTGGGAACACCTATGATCCCACCAAATCCAAGAGGTACCAGGAGAACAAAACTACACCTATTGCATCTTCTCAAACTAGTTGCAGCTATGGCTTTACCTCACCACAGACCCAAGCTCCTGAAGGTTACCTACCCTGAAATGATTCTCCCGAATGGACCCTTTTGCCACATACATTCTGCTGTTCTCTGCTTTCAGCTGCTCATAGAAAGGCTCCTCCAGGATGAAGCTGTCAATAAGGTCACAGCCAACATAGAGGTTGTAGTTCTCCCCTGTTATTTGCACGGTGAGGTTCTTCCACTGTGAGTCAGCAAGGTCCACATCTTCCAGGGAAATCACGTTCTGGAAGCCATCCACCCAATAGATAAGGTCCAGGGTGTTGGCCCGGCCATTGGAAATGATCTCAAACTGCCTCTCACTGATGCCAGGACCCTCTAAAGCAAGGATAGTGCCTCTAGATTGCCTGTCCTGTCTCAAGGTGGCTGAAAGGATAAAGCCCTCATTTTGCCGTATGAGTTTGACAATCTGTTTTAATTTCTCTGGTTTACACGGAGGTATATGGTCAAATCGAATGAAACGGTATGCTGGGGTAGTGGGGTCTGGACCTCGAAACAGTTTTGCTCCAACTGTCTTTCGGTTTATGTTACTGATTTGAAGTAAATCAAAGGTAGTCTCCTCTTCCACGTCACCATCTGAAAAAGTTAACAGTGTGTGACAATGTGTCTATAAAAAGTGTTATAAGAAACACAACTCTGCACACTATACTCAGTAACTGCAATTATATGACCAATGTGAAGATCAGCAGGTTAAACCCAATACTTTCCTACTTCCACAAACAGAACTGTTCCTACTAGCATGCCAGTGAACTGTATTTTCCACCTGTCATTTTCATTTACATGACAACTCTCACCTTCTCCAGGTGTAGGTACAGATATGCTTGATTATTTAGCTAAACATATGGCTACATATTTTAGAGCACTATATAATACACACTTGCATATACATGCTGTATGTTCATCTATGGAAGCATGTAACAATGCAATCATTAAATATTTATACATATGAACAGATAAAGAAGTTGAGTCAATTTCTATATTTTGACTGACAGCTAATAAAAATCAAATTATGAGAAGCCATGTGGCCACATGACAACAGGAAGCAAGAGATCTGCTTTTTAAAGATTCAGGCCACGACAGATGTAAATGAGGACCTGGCACTGTGCCAATTTATATCCTACTTAGATTTGGTCTGTAGAGGTCTACTGCTCTACCTTTAGCTTGTTAAAATGTTCACCCCACTCAATGATTCTTTCCATGTTACTTTCTGCATGCATTTCCACTCTAAAGTATAACAGCAATTATTTCTGAAATTGTATACATTTTGATCGACAGTTTCTAAAGAAAACATTTTTTTTATATTTACTGGGAAATCTACATTTAACAGTAATAAGACATACCTACCAAAAAAAAACCCCAACAAAAAACAAGCAACTACTATTCCAGGCACTTAAAAAAAAAAAAAAAAATGTATATGATTACTTAGCTGAAGCTCAGCTAAGCCAATGCTTTACACCAACTTTTAGCTTTGGGAGTTATTATAGAGTAACTCCCAGTTAAGAAATGACAGAACTTACCTTGAGCATTTGAGGAAACCCACAGGGTTATCAACACAGCAAGCCACAACAGCCCACTCCTCTGCAGCATAACTCCTAAGAACAAAACAAAAAGAAGTAAGCATTAGCAAAATAATATTTATCAACTACAAATATTGTCATTATCTCACCAAATGCCATAAACAGAACTCTCATTATAAGCAATTTCAAAATCAGAATTTCTATCTTGTCTGATTCTTGTAATACCTATTCTGGGGTTATTCTTGATGCCAGAAGTAAAACATGACATAAAGTAAAAGGAATAGGAATTCTTGACAATAAATTCCTCTTATGCAAATGTCCCTAATAATAAAAAGGAAAAACATACAGAAAATACATGCTATTTTCTCCACAATTTTTCAGCAGCTAGCATAGGGACCACATGACACTACAGAAGATATAGCACATCAGTAGCTGCATCTTTACTTTAGAGCACAGTGTTCAGCTGAAATCCCTTGTAGGATAACAGGATCTCAGTAGATGCTGGTTCTGGGTACTAGGGGTACTTTTCAGTACCTTTTTCAGTGTCAAACTCCTTGCTCTTTCTTGTGTGTGTTTACATATATATATAGTTTACCCATTCTTACAACCCTCTGTACCCAAGAGCTAACCCCAGAGCTGGATAAAGTTACTTTTAATGTGATGCTATTTTTGCCCTGCAGCACTAGGCAGTTATAAGCCACATAACTGCATTTCCATATGTGTGTGCATTCGCAATGAATGGAGCAGACTGCGTGCACGGGAATGCGCAGACATTCATTTCCCTGGACACAACAGTCATATCACTTCAACGCTGCGCTGGCTCCACACGTTTTTGGAAGGACCCCTCCCTGGAAGCGTTCAAGGCCAGGCCAGATGACGCTTTGAGCAACCTGGTCTAGTGGAAGGTGTCCCTGCTGATGGCAGGGGGGTTGGAACTGGATGATCTTTAAGGTCCCTCCGAACCCAAACCATTCTATGATGACTCCGGGATGCCACCTTTTACTGTCAGTATTTTATTTTTTGCTTAGTACCTTTCACCCCGAGGTATCACCACTAACTTCAGTTACCGGCAAGCTCCAGGAAGCCTTTCATCTCTCAAACCCAGCGTGTCCCCGGTGGAACCCCGCCCGGCCGGCTCCGGCACAG
>NW_010317372.1:28641-47901 GCF_000700745.2 Antrostomus carolinensis | reverse complement strand
CGCTGCGCCGAAAATCCCAACCCGCAGTGCCGCCTGCACCGCCGCACTGAGATGGCGGCCGCGCCGGCCTTCGTCGCAGCGCCATCTCCGAGATCGGGTTTTGGCAAGTGTTACCCCCGCGGTGGAGACGGCGGGGGTCCAACGTGAGGAGATTTATGCATCGCTTCTGCCGACTGCTGCTGGAGGGCCACTTACACCTCGGAGAGAGTCTTTGTTTACTGTTCAAATGAGAATCGTTCTGTAGCCTCGTGTTGATGCTTGGATGATCTAAAGAGATCAATTTTAAAGAGGATGATAACGACGCCTGCCATGGGAGGATTTTTCAACAATCTGGGTGTCCTAAATGGCAGCACACACAGCTGAACACCTAGAAGGACAGTGCGTTGGGATCTTTGCTTTGGATTGATTCAGATCATATTGGAAAACACTTCTGTGCAGTTGGTCTTGCATAAAATGCAGGGAGACTAAAGGCTGTAAATGAAGCTTTAGAAAAGTGAACCAAAAAATGTATTTGCTGAAGACATTGTGGGAAGATACCATTTGATGTTTTGTGAACAGTAGCTGCCTTAAATATGGAGACTAATGTGTCAGTATTGTTAATGCAGTATAAAGAAATAGCTGAGTGTTTGCAAGTGAAGCGCCCAACTGAATGGGTATTATTTAGGCTGTAGTCTACAGTTAAAAAAAAATCGCCATTGATTTTGATCAGGATGCATTTGAGTGGATTGAAAGACTTATTTTAAATGGCTGTTTGGCCTGGATGTGGCATGTGAAGCAAAAGTTGGTGGTACTTGATTTGGTGGGTGTAAGATACTTTGGCCTTGCTGCCCATGTGTTATATGTTTACTGGTGGACATGAAAACACTTGAAGATGTTTTAGCCTTCAGTGCTAACTATGGTTTCGTTTTTTCTTTACAGGAGATGTAACTGACACTATAAACAAATTTATTTGCAGGAATAACTTGTTGGAACACTGCCCTTGATAAGCAGAAGGGCTTTTTGTATCTTCGCATAAGTTTGTGGCACAACATGTTGATACTTGTTTTATTTTTTCTAGTTTTCTGGTCTAGACTTGAATTCCTCAGACTCCCAGAGTGAAGGAAGCTCTTCAAGCAGTAAGTACCTACAAGCTCTCAAGCTTAGAAACACAGTTTTAGAAATATGAGTTTTTTAGTGACAGTTTTTGAAGTACAGAATGACAGATGCTGATGGGGAAATTGAGGTTGCTAGTTATGCCTGCTTTGAAAATGTTGTATACTTTAGGTAGGAGCACTTAATTTAGCAGTGATATGGCGTGTGTAAATTTCTTAATTACTTAACTAACTGAGAGAACCTGGTGTTCAAATTTTGTCCCAGAGTTTCTGTTGCCTCTAGCCAAACAGCTGAGGCCAGTGATTATAGTAGTAATGTAATGATCTGTCTTAAAACATCCGGCTAGAGTTGGAATGTTTGAAGGTAAAAGTTTTGATAGTTAACTGTACTAATCCTAATTAACTGAGTAGAAACTGCATTCTCTGGTATGCAAGGCTAATTAAATTTGTTAAGAGAATCTTCCACAAACTCACATTCAGCTTGTGCCTGGTACATTCTGATTCATGTTGCTTAGCAGTCGGATGTTTCTGGATTGTAAATGAAGAGTGCTGTTCAGAGGCAGTTGCATGTGGCTTCTGGTTTGATCTGAGCTGAACTGATAGGATAGGTTGAATTTAAGGGGAAGGAAAAATACTGGTGGTAATAATACTGTGAGTGGTAGTACTTGAATGACACAGTGAAAATCTTAAGCTGCTCGAATATGTGGCACCAGGTTAAGCCTTAACAAGTTCTAGGAAGGCAGGCTTTCATCACAGGCACTGTAACATCCATAAAGGGCACGTTTGACTTGGTGAAAGAAATAGCAAGACATCAATGTCTTTTAAAAAAAAAAAGGCAGCTACGTAGATGAGTGTGCAAGAACTTAATCTTCGTAGTGTTTGTCCTCTGAGAGAAGGATACCAAGTGCTGTATTAAAGGATTCTTGTTTAAAGACACTGTTGGAGGTCTTAATTCTCTAACCAGAAGCTGTTGTTGGAAAGGCTAGTATTTCAAAAGCTGCTAACACTGCAATCTTGTAACACTACCTTTCTTTTGTCCTTCAGAAGGCCGATACATTCCTCCTCATTTGCGGAACAGGGAAGCTTCAAGACAGGGTATGTATCAGAAATACAGTGGCAACGCTTGTAACTGGTTTTTGGCCCACCTGTGAGTCTCTAGGAACAGACTGTTGGAGCCTTTGACAGTACTGTTAACGATTGTTACACAGACTGCTCAGCTGTTCTGTGTAGAACACTGCAACTTAATCTGCTTTTAGTGTGCTATTCCTGATTCCTTCACCACGTTGTATTCTAAGCTCAAGTTCAGTATCAGACTGGCAAAATATCTTCCATATTTCATTAAACAGTTAACTGTGACTAAAGCAAGACGGGGTCTTCCATCTTAACTTGACTAGCTCTGAAATCTTGAGTATCAATTTCAGCAGATTTTGGGAGTACCAGTTTTTCTGCTAATGACTGACGTGGAACTTGCAGTAGCCAGTTGCTTAATATGAACAAATAGCATGGTTTCACTTTGTAAATGAATGTTCTACACAGATTCCTCTTAACTTGGGAGCATGAGAAACAAAACAGAGATGTCATTGTTTAGCTTCTTGTCGTTTTTATGGAAGTCCACAAGAGTACTTGTGGAAGAAAATGCAGGGTGTTGATGCATGAAACATGAAATACATGACCAGTGTTGGTCATATGTTTACACAAAGGGGTTTGTGTGGAGAAATGGCCTTTATATCTTGCACTTGATTTTCTAAGCAAAACATAAGAAAAATTTTGTGGAGTTCTTTAGTGAAGTAAATCATGACCTTTATTTGTAAGAGACGGAGATTGCAGGTGCTGCAGCACGTGTTATCATCGTGTCTAATGACTTGAGTAGATGAAAAAGAAACCTTTCCTCTGCCACCTACTGAAATACTGGAATGGAGGAACTAAAATACTTGCTGATATGTTACAACTTAAGAAGACTTAAATCTCATCTGTTTCTAAAGCAGTGGACTTACAGATTCTCAATACCACAAGAGGACTCCTTCCATTAGGAGTGGGTGGGAGGGGAATATTGAAGTATATTCTGATACAGAGTTCCAGAAGTACCATGAAATACAGTTTTAAATGTGACTGGATGAGAAGTGCTGCACCCCAGTTCTATGCTATTTGAGTTTGTTTTTTGTCTTGCCATTGGATGTATCCAAGCTGGTGGTGTCTTTTTTGTGTGTTTTTATTTGGTTTGTGGGGTTGGTTTTTTTGTTTTTTTTTTTTTTTGTTTTTTTTTTTTTTTTTTTTAAAAAAAAACCCAAACCACTAAAAGAAGGATGGCCTAAAGCACTAAATGATGAACAGCCTGTTACAAGAGATTAGCTTGGGGGAAAGTAGAGGGACTAGTTGGCAGCTCGGTGCTCTTGGAGTTCCTGATCACATTAACCTCAAATGTGAGCATCTTCCAAGAAGTTGACTAGCTAACCCTGAGAGGGATGTGCAGGTTTCTCAGAAGTGGGAAACAACTTAAAAATGGCTTGCAGATATCTGCTGTTCATAGATTTTCCCCCCACCCTGCCCTGTGTGGTAATTTGTACCAAACTCCGATTTAATCCTTGAGGATATTGGGTATGGGGGGATACTTGAGGTCGTATTATATGACCTGTTATGTATAGGACTCCCACTGTTGTCTCTTCTGTGCCAGACATTGCAATGTACACGTGATCATGTGTGGGTTTTCTGGAGGCTTCAGGTATCACCTTGCAAAATGGTAAATAAGTAATGAAACTTAAGTTTGACACATGGCTTGTTCAATTAGTAGAACATGGGCTTCCAACCTTCCTTGGTAAACGGAAGGTTTCAAAACTTCCCTTGAACTTCCTTGAGTGCTGTATCACTGGGCTGCTCACGGCTGTGACAAGGTTCGTGGTGGCTGAATGGAAGAAACTATGATTCCAGTTCAGGCCCCCTACTGAGAAGTGGATATAATCAGTACAGTGATGTAAAGCTGAGCTATTTTTTGGGATGATTTGAAGTCCGTTACACAGGTGCACCTTCATTAATGTTTGCTTCTGTTACTTTTAATTAAATTCATGGTTGCTTATTTGGCTGAGTTGAAGCTTTTCTGTGTATTGACTGCTCCTTGGAATCTTTAGCAACAGGTTTTTCAAGGTGTAGACATGAGCAAGCAACAGGCAAAAGAGACCTTGAATAGTAGTATTTGACCATGTAACAAAACTCTTGATGCAGCTTTACGAGTGTAATAATGTGATAAACTTCTTACTGATGTAAAAATTAGTGAAACTACTTGGTAGAACTGTATTTCAGCAATCCATTAGAATTGTCTTGCTCACATACAATGACCTTACAGACTTAGAATCATAGAATGGTTTGGGTTGGAAGGAACCTTAAAGATCATCTAGTTCCAATCCCCCTGCCATCAGCAGGGACACCTTCCACTAGACCAGGTTGCTCAAAGCCTCATCCAGCCTGTCCTTGAACACTTCCAGGGAGGGGGCATCCACAGCTTCTCTGGGCAACCTGTTCCAGTGTCTGACCACCCTCACAGTGAAGAGTTTCTTCCTAATATCTAATCTAAATCTCCCCTCTTTCAGCTTAAAGCCATTTCCCCTTGTTCTGTCACTAACTGCCCTTATGAAAAGTCCCTCCCCAGCTTTCTTGTAGCCCCTTCAGGTACTGGAAGGCCGCTATAAGATCTCCCCGTAGCCTTCTCTTTTCCAGGCTGAACAGCCCCAACTCTCTCAGCCTGTCCTCGTAGGAGAGGTGCTCCAGCCCTCGGATCATCCTCGTGGCCTCCTCTGGACTCGTTCTAACTGGTCCATGTCTCTCTTGTGTTGGTGGCTCCAGAACTGGACACAGGACTCCAGGTGGGGCCTTATGAGAGTGGAGTAGAGGGGGAGAATCACCTCCCTCGACCTGCTGGTCACGCTTCTCTTGATGCAGCCCAGACTTCTGTGAAAGTGTTTATTAAGTATTACTGCATTCAAAAACTGTTTCTCCTGTGTGTTGTTCCCTTAGACATGCTCTAGAAACTAATAGTGCATAGTTTCTAGCTTGGTGTTCTCACTTTCTTCTGTAGCTGATGATGGTACAGTAATGCATAGACACTATTAAAAGTTGCACAGTGGGCTTACTCACAGCTAAGCAAGAAATTGCTTAAGGTGATGGACTTGATACTTTAAAAATAGCTGTTCTCTGTGTTAATGAAGGGCTGAGCATCTTCATGATTTCAGTAGGTGTTGACAGGGGACACATGCTAAGGCATCCAGAGTATTTATGTTTAAAACTCCTATAGTGCTTTTTTCAGCTTAATCTCTCCATACACCTGCAGGTCTGTCCCTACTGTAATGCTCATTTGTTAGCTTTGTATGTGGGAACAAGACAGTACAGAATTGCAGGAAATAAGAGTGTACATAACGATACATCCATAGGTTACTCAATGGCAGTTTTCTCAACTGTTGAAGCTATGGTGTATGGAGCTCAGTATGCAGGGCTGCCTGGTCTAAAGTGTCTTGCTTGTATGAGCTTGACTTGATAACACTAAAGCTTGTTGTCATGTTATACTTCCTGGAAGTTGCTCTTGGATATTTAAAGTCTAATCTGACCTATAGTAGATCAAGGAGTAGATGTTAGAACGTTATCCTAAGGGTCTTTGCCAACCTAAAGGGTTCTATTATGCTGTTTTTCCCATCTTTAAAAAATCTGATGATTGCTGCTGCATGTGGCAGCTTTTTCAAATAAGCTGACAGTGATTTGTGTTAGAACATTATAAAATGCAAATTAAAATGCTGATTGAGGAGAAACATTGTCAATTCTACCACTCTTCATAGATGCAAGAATGTCAGTGTTCTGGATGGTCACTAACTTACTGAGCTCCAAACTTACCCTTGGGTGACAAATGTATAGATTCCATCCAGCACAAGTTTTTTGCTTGGTTCATTTTTTTTATTTAAAAACAAACCAAAAAACCCCAAACCAACCAAAACAAAAAACCTTGATGTTTTAAGGAATTTCCTGATGATGGTCTCGTGATCATTCTCTTCACTTCAGACAAATCAATCTGTGGTCTGTTACAGGTTGTCTTGTGCATTTGCTTTTGATTTTAATTTGCCATGTGTTGTTCTAAATCATGATGATGTCTTCTGCTAGCTGGTTACTTAGAATTGATCTGTCTGGCCTGGACCTCTGTTCTGTGCTGATCAACCAGTAAAATCAAACTAAGAATACCAAACTGAAAGTGCAATTAATGGCCCTATCTGTCAAGCAAGGTGTGTGTGTGTGTGTATATATATATACACACACACACATATATATATTTGTTAAAGACTTGGTCTAGAAGTTGCTGCGCTACCTTAAATAAAAATATGGCAAGGTACTGGCCTCAGAAACCAGTGTAGGAAGTAGCAAGCTAGGTGAGTAACCTTATGTTGTGTAATATTTGGAGTATAAAACTTTGATTCCTTTCTCAAACTTTGCAGACTCGGTAGAAGATCTTAATGTAGTACAGGGTTAGCTCAGTTTGTTTTTCACTGGTGAGAAACTACAGCTGTATCTTCCTGAAGATTGCTTTGGCAGTACCACTGCTGTTAGATCTCTTGACAGGATGACATACACCGGTATTTTTAGTGTGGTTTGAGAATTACTCATACTGATCTGGATTTAGGTGCTTTCTAAACAAGCTACAAATAACTTCCTAATGCATTAATGGAAGTGATTATGATATTCCTGGTCTTCTGTCAGCAGTCTCTCTGTGTGAAGTTAAGAAGTAGGACTAAAGTTACTTCTTAAAGCACTTTGGAAGCCTTGAAGCATTCCATGATCTTAATGTGCTAATAAACTTCAGGCATGGATTATATTTTCTGTCTGTTTCAGTTAGCCAGACCAAATGAGTTACAGTTATCACACTAGTGTTTAAAGTTCCCTTGTGATTCACACATGTCTGGATTCCGGGGAGTAGAATTTCTTACTTTAAAAAAAGTCAGGGGGGGGGAGGGGGGATGGGGAATGACAATTTCCATGGAACATCTTACAGGGTAGGGTAATGTAGCAAAGCTTTTTCAGAGAGATAGGGCCTAGAACAACTGCTTTCTTCAGAATAATTTTGTTTTGTGGTTGCTTTTATTGTCTGGTGCATAGGTCTTGATTGGCTTTGTGCTGTGGAGCTAGCAAAAAGCTAGCAAAAGCGTGCTCACTAATAGGAGTGACATTATTTATTTGTTTAATCAGATTAACCCAAATCCCATAGCTGAGGCTCTGGTTGGGTCATGTTTTCAGACTTGTGGAGGTTGGAACTCTGAATCAGAATTTGTAAGTTCTCAGTCTAGTAGCAAAGTGGTGTTTAATGTTCTATGTTTCTGCCTGCCTCCTAACCCCTGGTAGCTGAATAAAGAAAGTAGTCTTCTTGCTACATGGTGCCGGCAGGCTGGTGTACTTTGTCTTACACTTGATCCTTTTTCTTTGAGTGAGCATGTCTAAGTAGGCATCTGCTGTAGGTAGATGTAAAAGTGCTTATGGAAGAATTCAGTGTAGTAATTCATTGTGAAGAACTCCATATTACTTATTTCCACTTGATGCTGTTAATTTGTCTTAAGTCTGTGTAGATCAGATTGCTCTGTTAACTTGTGTATGGGTTTCTAACGCAAGGGCTAGTACCATTTACTGATCTCCACCAGAGGTCTTGTTAACATCATGAAAATTAAATGCGTTGTCAAGGATTTGTGTTGAAGTTGGAGAGACAGTGTATGCTTGGCAAGACTTGGTGTCTTAGTGTTTCTTCTGATACCTGTTTTTCTGGAGTAGGCAACTTAAATATTAGCACTAAGGCAAGTGCAGTGTTTTAAAAAAACAACATGCTTGTACATTAGCAGAGGGATTTCAACAAGTTTGATGGGCAGTGAGAAGTGCTTAGCTCTTATTTGACTAAGTCTTAACAGCTGAACATCTTCCATTCTTGAAGGACTGCCTGCCTTTCAATCCTGTAGACCTTCTAGTGAAGACTTACTGGACATAACTTAGTTTTTTCTTGTAAAAGCCCAGACCGTGTAATGTATGGCTAAAATACCTTTCTCTACTAGGTTTTGATAGCGGTGGCTGGAGTTCCAGCAGAGACAAGGATGCCTACAGCAGCTTTGGTGCACGGTCTGACCGTGGAGCAAAACCAAGCTTCTTTGACCGTGGAAATGGATCAAGAGGAGGAAGGCAAGTGCTTATTTTTCGTATGGGTGACATATATGAAGTCTGTCTCCATTCTAGGAGTGCCCTTGTAATCTTGATGTTAAAATTAAGGAGTTCTAGACATGAACAAAAGGATAAGATAGGAGGATCCTGGGAGGGGAGGAGAGAGTGAGAACCAATGCTTTTAAAGCTATGTGAGTTGAAGGATGGGACACTTGCATGTGTTGAGAAGGGGCTCTGTAGTCCACCACCAGCCACTCACTGCAGCTATAATGGCTTGCTGACATAACTGTTTCACCAAAAAAAGTGCTAGATGGCTGGCTGCTTCCATAAAAGTCATGAAGAGCTGTTGGGAGCACATAAAACACATCAAAACTGACCTTTTAAAATATCTTTTATTTCCATATTTTTTTTCCTTGTTTAAAAAGTGTAGTTAATATAACTGGGTGAGACTCTTGCAGGTTCTCTGCCTTACTTGATCAGTCTTACACACATCATGCGTTGTATGCACAAGTGTGGTGAGAGTGACCTTTATCAACTAGTAAAGCTGACGCTAGTCCTGTATCCAGACTTTTCTCAAACATGATTTACCAGACCAAAAACTAAACAGTTGAGGTAAGGACCTTTTCCACCTTCTTTGCAAGTCAGTAATACAGGTGAGCTCCCTCTTTATAAAATAATAATGTGACATGTAATTGAGATACTTAGTTTGGTCACATTTGTGGTGGGGGAATAAAGGAACAAATTACAGCACTTGAGGGTTTTGTCTGAATGTGAGAGACGGGTGTGAAATGAGGCAGAAGGAAAGGGAGGAGTACCAAACAGTGTTTCCTAAGAGGTTTAAGTGGAGCTTCCTACAAAAATTGGCAAAGACTGAGCAACTTGAATTGCAGCTCTACTGGCAGGTGACCGATTCTTTATATTTGTTACACTTAACCAAATGAAAATCTTGATCCAAGCTTCAGTATGTTAAGCCATACTGAGCTATGAACTCTCCTGTCTATGACAGCAGTAACGTCCAAGCTTCAGTATGTTAAGCCATACTGAGCTGTGAACTCTCCTATGACAGGAGTAACACGGCCTAGTCTAATGGCTGGGACTAAAGTAATTTCAATTTGTAGGTCAAGAAGCAAGTACAGATAATCTGATGACTTTTGGATTGTTGTACAGCTGTATATGTAACATGAAGAGCATACTCTATTATATTGCTAGAGCTTTGTGTGTCAAAAAGTCCTGTTGCCCAGGAACGGCGGCCTGATTTTCTCGTTGTGTTTAGATACGATGAGCGTGGAAGAGGTAGCGACTATGATAGGAGCGGCTTTGGTAGATTTGACCGTGGTGGGAATAGCCGCTGGTGTGACAAATCAGATGAAGATGACTGGTCAAAGCCTCTTCCCCCAAGTGAACGCCTGGAACAGTAAGTAATAGAATAGTGTAAATTCACATGATGGGGTCAGTTGATATGTCTAGCAAGTAAAATACTTTCTCTCCTGTTTTTAGAGAGCTCTTTTCAGGAAGCAATACTGGCATTAACTTTGAGAAATACGATGACATTCCTGTTGAAGCAACAGGCAGCAACTGTCCTCCACATATTGAAAGTGTAAGTTTTTTTAAAAAATTTGGTTTGCTGATGGATCTGAGAGCGACTATTTTGCGTGTGAAACTTGGTGTCATGCTGTCTTAAAGCATGGGGGGAAGGAAAGGAAGCGCTGTCTTGCCTTCCTACAGCTAAGCTGTTTTGCAGAGGAGGGTTGCATATGATGAACTTAAGACATGGGAGAAGTTGTGGAAGCTTGTTAACTTAACGCTTGTAGCTCACTTCTAACTGTGTGACTTGACAACAAAGAGGTAAAGAAGTGGCACTAGATACCAGACTCTCAAACTAGCTCCTGAATATCTGTAAACTTAATAGGCAAATTCTATAGGAAGAGATGGAACAAAAGCTACTTTACAAGTGACTTCTTAGACTGAATGATGTTTTCCATGGTGGCTGAAGGGAAGGATCCCCATCTTACTTGTTTTAAATATCTTGCAGTTCAGTGATGTTGACATGGGAGAAATTATTATGGGAAACATTGAGCTCACACGCTACACTCGTCCTACCCCAGTCCAGAAACATGCAATACCTATTATTAAAGAAAAGAGAGACCTGATGGCCTGTGCTCAGACAGGTAAGGTAGTCACTTACTGCTTAGTCTCTTTCAGTAGGAGTAGGGTCTTGTATTTCTCAAGCTGCAGGTAAGTGGTGTGTAAGGTAGTGCAACTTTCTGTTCAGAGTATACTGAAATACCTGCAGTGTTCAAAATAATTAGCTTTAGAGTCTTCCAACTGCTTTAGATATAGCTTGACTGGATTTACCGTGTCCAGAGATCAATTTTCATGTGTTAAATCACAGTTAACTTTGGGGTTTTGTGGTGCTGAGTGATAAGTCTTTTGTAGATAACCAGTACTGGCTAAGGAGTGCACTCCAGTGGCATAGGTAGTATCCATATGCTAGTGCAGATGTTAATGGGAATATGCTAGTGATACAGCATTAGTGTTGTAGTTGACACTACAGTAGCTTTGATAGTAACTATTAATAATACTGAGTTGTGTCCTAATAGGGTCTGGGAAAACAGCTGCGTTTCTTCTACCAATATTGAGCCAGATCTATGCAGATGGCCCTGGTGATGCCTTGAGAGCTATGAAGGCAAGTACCCAGTCCTGGAAAAGCTGTGACCAATGTGTATTTTTGCCCTGTATGCTGATGTCTGCTGCTGGACACAATAGATGTGCTTAAATGTTGTCATTTTTTTGTGTGTGATAGGCAAGCTTCTCCACTTTTAGAAGACTTTTAATAATGTCCCTTGAAAAACACGGTCTGTGGAACATCTTTTCCTACTTAAAGAGTTGATATATGTAACTGTCTTGAGAAAAGATTGTTTACCACTGTCCTTGTTGTTGTGCAAGTTTTAAAGATGCTTTACCTGCTAGAATAAACGCTACTTGGTCCCAGATGTCCATGTTGTAGTGGCTTTAGCTAGGAAGCAGCAGATTTTATGGCTGCTATTTCTTTGCTGCTGAAGTTGGGGATCACAGCAGAAGTTGTAGAGACCCAAGCTTGTGCGGCTATGTTGTGGTTAACATACTAAGCAACAGCTGAATCTTGAGTACTGTAGCAGGCCAGTCTTCAGATGCAGTGCTTATAACAAGTTGGCTCTCAGCTGTGTTTATTATTTCTTGTTAAGACAAGCTTGGTGACTTGCCTTCAGTATTTGCTTATAGTGACTGTTTTAATTCCCCTCATATTTTGGGTATTCATTCCAAGTATTTTTTTCATCAGGAGAATGGAAGGTACGGACGCCGTAAGCAATACCCAATCTCACTGGTCTTGGCTCCCACTAGAGAACTGGCTGTGCAGATCTATGAGGAAGCCAGAAAGGTATATCTAGGAATTCATCATTATAAAATAGCTTAGGTATAGTTTTTCTTAGAACTAATTTATTTTGTTTTTATAGTTTGCATACCGTTCCAGAGTTCGTCCCTGTGTTGTATACGGTGGTGCAGACATTGGTCAGCAGATACGTGACTTGGAACGTGGATGTCACTTGCTTGTAGCAACTCCAGGACGACTGGTTGATATGATGGAGAGGGGAAAGATTGGATTGGATTTCTGCAAGTAAGTGTTGTCCATCTTCTAATTTCTGACTTGGCAACTAGAAGCTGTACCTTTTAAAGTGAGATTTAGATTTAGTGGCACTAAAGTTCTAGCTTTCAAACTGTGTAAGCATCTAGTTGAGAACTTGTAGTCCAGTGTCCAGGGCTGGGTTACAGCTTCAAGCAAAAAAGCTTTGAAGAATAACCTTTTTTATTACTATTCAGGTACCTGGTGCTTGATGAAGCTGACAGAATGCTTGATATGGGGTTTGAACCTCAAATTCGTCGAATTGTTGAACAAGATACTATGCCACCAAAGGGGGTTCGTCATACCATGATGTTCAGTGCTACTTTCCCCAAGGAAATCCAGGTACTTTAGAAAAGTTCAAACATTTCAGCAGTTTGTGGGCCTGAGTTGCAACTGTGGAAGGTGGGGTGAAATACTGTTCTGAATATTTTTTTCCCCTTCCCTTTTTTAGATGCTTGCTCGTGACTTCCTTGATGAATATATCTTTCTGGCTGTTGGCAGAGTAGGTTCTACATCTGAGAATATCACACAGAAAGTAGTATGGGTGGAAGAGTCAGACAAACGATCATTTCTGCTTGACCTGCTAAATGCCACAGGTAAAGACCACTTTCAGCTAAGCAAATAAGGCAAAATTCAGATAAGGAAAATCAGATGACTCAAGTAATAAGAACTTCTGTTGAGTAGGTGAATGAAAGAATACTTCTTTAATACGCAGTGAGTGTATTCCACTGACTAAATATTAGTTTTAAGTTGATGTAAGCTCTTCTGGTAATATAAAATGGGAAAGGGAGGTTTGCAGTGTCTTCAGTTCAGAATAAACTAGAGCAGAGTACTGAAACTGCCTTTCACTAGGTAATGGAGCCAAGTATTTGTCTGTGCAGCTCTTCTGATAACCTTTGTTTTCACTTTTGTTAGGCAAGGATTCCTTGACTCTGGTGTTTGTGGAAACTAAAAAGGGTGCAGATGCCCTCGAGGACTTCTTGTACCATGAAGGATATGCCTGTACGAGTATACATGGAGATCGCTCTCAGAGAGACAGAGAGGAAGCACTGCACCAGTTCCGTTCGGGCAAGAGCCCAATTCTTGTTGCCACAGCTGTAAGTGAAATCTATGAGGTTTGAGCTGGTAAGCATGTTACTTGGTCTCTGGAATTCTACTAAGAATTGATTTAATCCTTTAACCACTAGGTAGCAGCAAGAGGACTGGATATCTCAAATGTAAAGCACGTCATAAACTTCGACTTGCCAAGTGACATTGAAGAGTATGTACATCGGATTGGTCGTACAGGCCGAGTAGGAAACCTTGGTAAGTGTGATCTAGAGTTTTCATAGTCAGAACCTCATACCTGAGTTGATAAGTGTAGTATTGACTAAGTAGCAAAGTGCAACTAAGTACTTGAGAGAAGCCCACGTGCTGCCTTCTGTGACCAGAAGGTGGTCACTGCTGTGTAGCTAGTGTGGAAAGTAACCAGTTCCTTTAGCTGGTGGTTCTGTTGCTATTAAAGCTCTGATACCACATGTGAGCTTGGTATCTTCTGTGTCTGTCAGTTAGGAAAACCTTGGCTATTTACTGTGGTGGAATAATGGTCTTAAATGGCTTTCTGTCCAGGTAATTCTAATGTTCTCAAGTTTGGCTGTAAGGAATCTGATATTTTGTCACAGTTGTAAGCAGAGTGTGGAATGGGTTCAAGTGCTGTGGTGTATTTGCATTGTGTGAGGCTAAAATAATGTTTGCTTCAGGTCTTGCCACCTCATTCTTCAATGAGAGGAACATAAACATCACCAAGGACTTGCTTGATCTTCTCGTTGAGGCTAAGCAAGAAGTACCATCTTGGCTGGAAAATATGGCTTATGAACAGCATCACAAAGGAGGTGGCAGCCGTGGGCGATCTAAGAGGTAATGGTCACAGCTTTGGCTAAAAGTGTACTTAATCCATTCTGAGAGTCACAGAGGCAGTTCTGTGACTTGTTTTCAGTCTAAAAGTACAGGTAGAGGAAGACAAACCAATGTAGTATAAATAAAGTGAGTTGGGTGCATCAGAAGGTGGCAGCTTAATGTCTGGTTTTGTTCGGCCTTACCATAAGGCAATTAACGTGTAAGACTCTGCTCTTAAGCAGGCAGCTAGGTTTGGCTCAAGTAGAATGACAGCTAGCAGAAGTGGCTTTGGAACTCTGCAGAAGCACTTGGAAAACACTTACTAGAAATGCATACCTGCACGTGCTAGAGATATACCTTAAGCAGCTATTTTGATGTTTAGGAGAAGGTAAAGCATGCCTCCTGACATAAAACAGGGAAGGTATGAGAGACTGCAGGGGCGAGGCTGCTTGCAGAAGTTTTGCTAGGGAAACCTAAAACGCTTCATAAGCTGGTAATACGAAGGAGTGGCAGGAGAAAAAAGACTTGCTCTTAATGCAGGTAACGCAGTATGACCACATGAATTCTAGTTTTGCTTGTAAAGTGGTTGTCGTCTTCTGCAGTAGGAAAGGTGCTTGTAAATGCATCACTTAAACACTAAGTTAGGTTTGGAAATTCTGTGGAGCAGAGGCTGCACTGAAACTAATCTTGCCAGGACCTGAGAAAGTAATCTGTAGTGTAACATGGCAAGTTCAACATGACCCTACTTGAATAGTAAATTTTACCTTCTTGTAAAGTAAAAGATGCCTTTTTCAGATAGCATTGGGATGCTTATAAAGTGTACTGGACTCATGGTTTATGCTGGTTCTTGGCCATCTGTAGTCCAGAGTAACCAGAGTTGAAGAAAAACCTCTGAAAATACCACTGACTTTACTCAAGTATTTGTTTTCTTCTTTTATACAGCAGTAGGTTCAGTGGAGGATTTGGTGCCAGAGACTATCGAACAAGCAGCGGTTCTGGCAGCAGTAGCTTTAGTAGCAGTCGATCAACCAGCAGCCGCAGTGGAGGAAGTGGCAGCAGAGGATTTGGAGGTAAGAAAAACAGGGCACACAGTGCTGGCAAATAGAAAACCAGATCTAAAATGCTTGCTACAATAAAACTTCTGGAGGTAATGTTTAATACAAGGTCAAGTGGTGCTTGTTATGCAAAGTCTCAGCATTGTTCTTGAGTCTAGGCTAGTTGTCTTTGGTTTGATGCTACTTATCTTTCCAGCATTTTAGTTCAATGTGTGCATTTCACACTACTTTTGGGTGGGTTTCCTTTAAAAGACAGTAGGTATCTTGTCTGTGCCCTGGGCTGTTTTCTTGTTGTGAAGGTGCAAGTCTTTAGCAGGTTAATTAAGCATCACTTTCTCTTGCCTTTCATAGGTGGTGGTTATGGAGGCTTCTACAACAGTGATGGATATGGAGGAAACTATAACTCCCAGGGGGTTGACTGGTGGGGCAACTGAATCTGCTTGCAGCAGATATCCTACCAAACAAGCTAATATGGAAACCACATGTAACTTAGCCAGACTATACCTTGTGTAGCTTCAAGAACTCGCAGTACATTACCAGCTGTGATTCTCCACTGAAATTTTTTTTAAGGGAGCTCAAGGTCACAAGATGGAAACAAAGGAACAAGTAGCCCTATCTTGAAGGTGGTTTTGAAGACTCTATTGCTGTAGTCAGGATTAACTCCCCTCCCACCCATCCCCACCCAGAAACTGCATTTATGATTTTGTGACTGAGGATCATTTGTTTGTTAATGTACTGTGCCTTTAACTTTAGACAACTTTTATTTTGATGTCCTGTTGGCTCAGTAATGCTCAAGATATCAATTGTTTTGACGAAATAAAAATTACTGAACTTGGGCTAAAATCAAACCTTGGCACACAGGTGTGATACAACTTAAACAGGAATCACTGATTCATCCATAATATTACAAAGAAAAACTTATGCGGTAGCCTGCATTAGGGCTTTTGGTATTTGCAGATTTGAAAAAATAAAACATCTTGAAGCATATCAATGCAATTAGTTTCTAATGTGGCAAAACTGTACTAAGTTAAAGTTCTGATTTGCTCACTCTATCCTGGATAGGTACTTAGAACCTGATAGCCTTTAATAAGCCATTCCAGTCATGATGAGATGATGTATGGATACATGCATACATTAAAAGCACTGTTTTTGAAGTTAATGCAAGTAAATACAGCAATTCCTTTTTCAATATTTAGGCAGATCATTAATGTGAGCTAGCCAAATGTGGGCAGAACATTACAGGGAACGTTTAAAGGTCTGATAACTTGAAATAGTTTTTAGGAGAATTCATCTATTTAGACTTTTTAAAAATGCCTGCCATATGAAATTGAAATGGTAGAATGGCTGACCATGGCAGTGATTGGTCCTCCTTAAGGGCCTGACTGAATTTTTGGTCTAATAACGCATGCTAGTGTTGATGTTTTTTGGTCAAGAGGGTATGAACAGGAAGAATTATGCAGCAGGCTTTATTTTAATGCAGATTCACATTACTCTGTTCAAGCTGCGTGGAGATGTTAAACTGGCTTACTGTAGACTTTGTAAAATGGCTCCAGAAGAGTAACAAACAAACCTGAGATCACAGAGGTTGGAAATGTACATAAACTGCACAAGGTTTCAATTCTGCTATTAAAGTGCAGTTTTAGTCAGTTTTAGTTGCATAGGTTTCCATTGTATTTATAGTCTGTTTATGCTAAATCTGGCCAAAGATGAGTATTGTCCACCAGAAAATTGCCTCTGCCACTTGGAATTTCTGTGCTGACTTTGTGGCCAGAGCAGTTAACAACTAATCTACAGTGGCATAGGAAAATGGCAAAAATCTCCTAAAGTGCAATAGATTTTTTCAAGTGTATTGTGCCTTGTTCTAAAACTTTTATTAAGTAGGTGCACTTGACAGTATTGAGGTCATTTGTTATGGTGCTATTTCAAGTCTAGGTTTAGGCCCTTGTACATTTTGCCCATAACTTTTTACAAAATACTTCTTTTATTGCACATTCAGAGAATTTTATATATGTCTTGTGTGCGTGTCCTTAACTTCCAATCTTATTTTGTCTCTTGGAGATTGAACGCAGCTTGTTTAAGGAGAAGGAAATAGATTCTAAAACTTATTTGGGACCATGGGAATGATAGCTGGGAAGAAAACTATTTGCACACGACAGATTTCTAGATACTTTTTGCTGCTAGTTTTGTGTAATATTTATTGAACATTTTTGACAAATATTTATTTTTGTAAGCCTAAAAGTGATTCTTTGAAAGTTTAAAGAAACTTGACCAAAAGACAGTACAAAAACACTGGCACTTGAATGTTGAATGTCACCGTATGCGTGAAATTATATATTTCGGGGTAGTGTGAGCTTTTAATGTTTAAGTCATATTAAACTCTTAAGTCAAATTAAGCAGACCCGGCATTGGCAGTATAGCCATAACTTTCTGATAGTAAAACAAAAATTGGCAACTTAAAATTAAACATGCCAAGGTTTTGATACACTTGTCTTAAGATATTAATGAAACACTTCTAAACACTGATGTGAAGTGTCCAGATTCTCAGATGTTTGTTGCGTGAGTTTTGTTTAGTTGTGTGGTTTTTGTTTTTTTTTGTTTTTTTTTTTTTCAGTGAATGTCTGGCACATTGCAATCCTCAAACATGTGGTTATCTTTGTTGTATTGGCATAATCAGTGACTTGTGCATTTTAGCAAGTTTTATCAGCCAGCAATATTTTCAGTTCAGATACAAGGATTTAAAACAATATGCAAGAATGGATTTAAACTTGCTGAATGTGAAAATTGAACTTCAAGTCACTGTAGGTTTAGAATTGCTTATTGTATTAGTTTAGATGCTAGCACTGCATGTGCTGTGCATATTCTTGATTTTATTAAAATAAAAAAGTTGAACTGCACAGTCTGCTCATTTGTGAAGCGTCACTCTTCTGGTTTACAAAGATCTGTAGCCCAAGTAGTGTCATTCATGTGCAACTCTGGAAGCAGGTGAATCTAGTGTGGTACACATCAGCGTGATTAGAAATGGCAGCTAGGCCTAGGGCTGTAGCAACCTTAAAATAACCTGTGCCTCGTGATGTTGGATACTTGTGCAAGTTTTCTAGAGAAGATAAAGCAGATGTGGGACAGATGAGATGGCCTTCTCTTTTTTTTTTTTTCTCCTCCTTAGGGTACCAAGCTTGAGTATAACAACATAGTTAAAATTTACTGAACTTGCACTCAGACTTGATTCCTTAGCCAAAGAGCTTCATCTCACAGTTGTGCCTCTGAACTTAGCAAAGGTGCCTTGTAGTAGGCAGCTCTGACTTTGACATCTTACCTGTTGGTTGTTGCTAGGCAGCCTCACTGAAAAGAAGAATGTGTCATTCTGTGGGGGAAGTGCAGTACATACCCTCCTTCAACTCCAAAAAAAGTGCCCTCTCTCCCCTGTGGTTGCAAATTATATCCATGCTCCAGGTTTGAGTTAGTTTTCTAAAACTTAAGCTGTAATTGGGCTGGAATGAGGTTAAGTACTGGAATATCCAAGGGGATACAGTGGAAGGAATAGGTTCAGATATTTCCAGTGTATCTTTGAAGCTAGACAGATGTCTTTATTTAGAAGAACATTATTTAGAAAGAACATGGATTTGAAGTTCTGTGCTGAAACAACTGTAGAAACTGGTGAATTCCCAATGTGCAAGGGAGAAGGTAATGCCTGGGAACTCCTGATCCACAAAAAGTGAGGTGCAGACACATGGTACGGATTGAGGACTGGTAAAGGTGTGAATGTAGCCTTGCAATCCTGGATTCACATAGTTAGTGCCAGCTGTAAAAGGCACTTCCCCTACCTGGTAGACTGCCGATCAGTAGTGTGCATGGGCTTTGAAGAACCATGGAAAGGAGCAAATTGGCGTGCTTACCAGGATAGCTTGCTGAAGGATCTTCTTTCAGCACACTGACTGTGGACCACACTAAACTTACCTGCTTTAGACTTGTACTAATTATCAGCCTCATCATGCAGGGCTTTGTGTTGTCATGGTATGTCCCTGGATGTGCAACATGCACTTAAGTATCTTCTAAAAGCTCTAACTTGGCAGGCTCCCCTCCACCTTGTATATCACGTAGCTGAAGTCAGACATACAGAACCACACTGAGGAGCGGGTCAGGTGGTGTGCACTGTGGAGGTGGCCCATGGCATCTGGAAGTCAAGCCTTGAGTATAAAGGTTTCCACTTGGTGCTTGAGCATGAGGTTCCTGGCAAAGGCCATTGCAGAAGGTGCAGGTGTGGCAGAAGTCATGAGGCAGCTGAAGCCACAGGAGTACAGTGAAGCAGCTCTAGGCCCACCCTGTGAGCAGTGTTCTTGGGACCAGGAACCATAATGGTAGTGAAGTGGTTATAACGTGTAAAACAAGGGGAGCTCCGAGTACAAAGTGAGTGGAA
>NW_010317372.1:11728-28616 GCF_000700745.2 Antrostomus carolinensis | reverse complement strand
TGCTTAGGAAGATTCTCTGCTTTGAGGCTGGAGGAAGCAATTTACCTCTGGTGGGGTATGAGCTTGAAACAGGGCTGCTGAGGAAATCGCAGGTGTGAGGAGCGTTAGGACACTGAAGGTACTGTGGTAAGCGCAGAGCATGTTCCTACAGAGGTGGGAGTTTGTACTTTAGTAGTTCTTGGTGTGCTGGGCAGGGTAATTTTTCCCATGATAAATGGGAAAAGACTTGGTACAAAAAATAAATCCTAAATTGAAAGGTAAAGAAAAGGGCTGCAAAGTTAAATGGTGAAAATGATTGATTACTGACTTGTCTTTGTGAAGCTGTGTTGTATCAGGCCTTTAAAGTGTGCAGTAAAGTCAGTCCTTACGCAGTAAATGGCTGTATATGCCATAGTGACAGAGGCTGTAGTAAAACCTGCTCTTGTTTCTGCTGGTGAGATTAGCGTGACCTGTGTAGATAAGCCGTGGTCTTGAAGCAACATCATTTGACTATAGTGACAAGGGGTGGGAAGGGTTTAGATGAATGTTCTATTGTGGATTTTCATAAAGGTAGCGGAGTAGTAGCGGAGTTACTGGAAGGATTTGGCTACTGTTTTGCTAGGCGCAAGCATGAAATCTAGGCAATGACTGGTTGAGTACAGGAAAGACTCAATGACTGAGTACAGGAAAGACTGCTTGCGCAAGCGGGATGCTGGTGAGGCTTTTGCTGTGGCAAACAGTTGCACCACTGTATACCTCATTAAAACTGTGTGTCTGTAGCCTTCTGAGTTTGTGAATCCTCATCAAGTGCGGTGTGTCACTGTTGGTCATATTGATCCATGTGTTCATAAAAGTAACCTGCAGTTAGTTACTGTAGTCTACATTGAATTACAGATTTTAAGTGTTAGCTCTCATTCTTTGGAGGAAGGGAATAAAGAAGTCTGTAGTTTCATTCCTATTTTGTTGTGAGCTCTTCTCCTTCAGTGAACGTGGCTAGATCTGTTGTGCTAGTACACAAGCCAACCTCACAGGCCAGTCATAATTAGATCATTTTTGAGGGGAGGATGATTGCCAAGGCTATAAAGATGATATAAATCATTGCATGAAATGATTACCACTTTGTGTCAGAAAGCATACCTGTAGAGATTGTATCTGTGGTTCTGCTGGCCTCCTAGCTGGTTGATTGCTTCATTGAATCATGTGCTTTGGACATAGCATTTCATACGTAGCACTCATGTAAGTGGTCCCTGGAAAGTGCCCTGTTTAATTATCCCTCATTCACAGATACGTTACTTGCTCAGCTGAAGCAACGTGCTGATGGGTAACAAAGCAGGCCTGGACTAGAATCAAGAGTAGGAAAAGCCTAAGTGGTGATAGGCCCTGTGTCCATTCATTGATCTACCATAAGGTGGTCCTCTACTGCTAGCCTTAGTTCTTTCTTGGCATCATTTAGGGAAGGTCTGGAAAAGCTGTTGGTGCTATGGGTGCCTTAAGTCTTGGCTGTCCATTTAGGGTATGAGTGGAAGGAAATTCTGTTGTGTATTTAGTCACTAGGGGCACTGCCTCTCTGCAGAGGATTTTTGTAAGCAAGCAGTTGAAATCCTGCTCTAAACTGTTGACATTTTGTCAGGACTAGGTTTCCTTTTAGTCCTCCCGCTTTAGGGGAAATTCACCGTGCATATGTTCTGACTTGTTAGCAAGAAATGTTGCTGCTAAAGGAATTACATTGTTCAAAGAGATGTTCAGAGCATAGATTACACAGTGCTGAATCTGATTAATGATCTGTACAGGTTTTGGTTACAGTGATAGTGTCAAATTACTTAATTGGTGTGATGAAAACTTTATTCCCACTGATGTTTTGTACAAACTGAATTTCTCAGATGACGTGTTTTATCGTTGAGGGGCACACTCCCATAGGCTAGGACTGTAGGCTCTGCAGGGAAGGAAGGCTGAAGTACAATCTGGGGTAAATTGATAGAAATCTGTTGGCATTATGTACTCAGATATTCAGTGCAGAAAACACAAGTGTGTTGCTTCAAGGAGGCACAAGTACCAGAGTTTTTTCAGTGGCTAAGGAGTTTATCTAATATCCTTCAGTTGATGACTCAGTGGGAAAGAAGTAATACTGATAAAAATGCTGATAAATTTGAAGAGGGAACAGAATAAAGGGTTAGGCAAAGACACAAGGGATCTGTTCCCGGCTGTGCTGCTGATCGGGGTTACCTGGGGCCAGTCACATCATCATGCTGCAACTGTTCTTGTCTCTTGTTCATCCTGTCAGTGTAAGATGTCAACTTTCTCAAGCAAGGACTGCAGCGCCCTATCCTATCTCATCTGTCATTTCACCTGGGACTTTTAGTTTCTACTGAAAAACAATAATTTGCAGGTAGATTCAGCTTAAAAAAATCACTGCCCGGTAAGAGCATGGGATACCTTAACATGTTCCTTGATTATTCTGCTATAACAAGACAGGTAAATGACATTTCTCAAATAATTACTTTTGTTCTTTCTAATCCAACTTCTATTGTTTACTTTGTTTTCTATCCTTTTTTTTTTTGCTAAACACTTGGTTCTTCTTGCAGTCGAAACAAACTGCTTCTCATGGTGCTTGAGATCTCTCAGGTTTGTGTGATTGAAAGCATTTCTTGTGAAGCAAGGGAAACAGATGCTTAGGGCTATTTACAAATAAGGAACGGCCAGAAATTAAGTGGACCAGGAGTTATAATTGAAGCTGTTAAATAATCTCTAGTCAGAGATTAGATTCAGGTTATGGGAAGTATTCTCTGAAGAAATGTAGAAACAGTTGAAAGCTGAGGACTGGTTTATGGCAACAGAGCCATGGTTGGCAAAGTTGTGTTTAACAAAGTTGTGTCTTAAAAAAGATCAACCTCATGGTTGATCTTTTCCAGCTCTCTCTTCATGTCTGCATGGAGAAGATATGCTAGGGACTTTGGGTGAAAAGACTATATATGTACTTAATTACAGTATTTAAGTTGTGTAGATCTAAGACTATTGCTGGATTTATGTACTTGAAAGCTTGCCTGAGTTTTCTAACTATATCAGCTCGTCCAAAGAAGGATGCATTCTCTCCTCACTCCTTAAACAGCCCAGGGAATCTGATAACTAGACCACTGTCGAATCACAATGTACTTTATGGACAAAATGGATTAATTCCTACAGGGACTCAAGTACTTGTCTATTTTATGTGGATAAATTGAAATGATAGGCCCACCGCAACCACTAGTGCTTCTGCATTACTTCTCATGAGGGAGTCTTGGCATGCTTTAAGGAGGATGTCAGCCTTGCCAGGAAAATGAGACACAAAGCAGTCAAGCAAGAGGCTAGTGGCTGAATTAAAATCCAGAAGCCTCTAAGAGAGTGACCTCATGTTTATCTTGTGGTGCAAACATCAACTTCCTTTTGTGATAACCTGGGGAGCTGGAGCAGCGTAAAGCACTCTGTGTTAGCATGGGAACTAGGACTGCAGCCATTGCACTTGCCTTGTAAGTCGTTACTCTTTTAGTAGTAGCTCCCTGGGAATCAAAGTTCTCCGTGCAAGATAAGACTCAGTGGTCATCAGAGTTTTAGGAAGTATTTGCTGCTGTTGCTGGTCTGGTCTTCAGTTTAGCACCAAGTGGTGCACCCTTGCTTCCCTTGCTGTAAAACTCAGGTATTCTTAAAGGAATTGTGACTTTGAAGCACACTTTGACAGGAACCACTCATGAAATGGAGGCAGGTTTCAGTGTATACTGCAGTACAAGACAGCATTCCTGTAATTAGTAGCAAATAAAGAGCTGAACCCCACAGCACGCTGCTGAATTTTCTGGCATGGGCTATGCCATAGGATTATGGATGTCTTAACAAGACAGAAGCATCAGGACACCTCTGAGTCCTTGATATCTGCTTGAGCAACTGTGCTCAAAGAATGTCTACCTGACAACCACACCACTAGGCACTTTTCTGGGGCTTTTGCTAACCCAGTGGAGACTCTCCACAGGATGCACTAGAGGTCAAATTACTTTGTGCTTTTTACTTCCAATACCAGAATCTCACTCCCATGTAAGAAAAGGATCATACTTCTTCAACCAGTTCTTCTAATATTAAGAGTACAACTTTGGTTTAGAAATCTGGTCATCTTTCTCAGTTCAAGCTCACATGGACAGACTGTAGACACCACATACAACAGGTTCACTTCACCCCTACCTCTGGTTCAGTTCTTCAGCTGAAGGCATTGGATTGGAGGTGGAGCTTGCAGCAATGGAAACCTTTAAGAGTAGGTTAGATCATGCTTAGGGACAAGGAATGAGTTTCCGCATAGATGGTTCAATTGGAAATCCACTGTTTAATTTTTTTTTTAATTTTTTGTGGTGGATAGTTTCCAACTTGCCCTGGCTGTTAAGTGGTTTTCATTCTGCAGTTACCAGATGCTCTTGTGATGAGGAATTACTTCTGTGCTAGGTTTTCCTCCATCAGTGTTTAGGTGGGGTGTTAAATTGCCAGCCATGAAGTCAGGGACCAGCAGCTGTTTATTGCCGTGTGTTTGTGCCATTTGTCCCACTGGCTTTTGTTTTCCTTCCGTCTTCCCCGACTCTTTCCACTAAGCCCAGAAACCTATACCTTCCTCTGAGTCCCAAAGATCTGCCCTCATCCTTCTGAACCAGGTAACTCTTCTTTTTTCCCTAAGCTCTTTGGCTATCATCTGCAACCTCTACTTGGTCTGGGTAATTTCAGAGATCCACCTGCTTTCTCAAAAGTCAGAAACTTCCCACTCTTGTTCCCCTTGGTGTTCCTGCTCCCAGAGGCCTGTTTCTACTGTACAACATTTTCCCTCAAGTAGACTCTTCATACATAGTGTGAAGGTCTCCTTTTGGAGCAGGTGTGACTACAGCTGCAGTGCCATTCAGGGTGGCAAATCCATGCTTCCAGATGAAGGGTTTGCAGGGCTGCCCAGGCAGGACTAAGAATAGGTCCTGTCTGAGCCACAGGAAGATGGCTGTTCTAGGTTTTTCTCAGCAGAATTACTACTCTTAAGTGTTATTTAAACACAACTTTGCCAGATAATTTAATTCTTTTAACCCAGAGCAGTAGCTGGCAGAACTATAAATGGCTATGGCTGTCAAATTTGCATGTAGTCCTCAAAAATTGCTTTATGAACTACTCGGTATTTGAATTCTCATCAGTTCAGAAGATAGAGCTGTATGTTGAGAAAGTTTGGATTTTTTTAACTATTGCTTTTTCAGTAACATAGAAATACCAGAATGCAGTAACTGAATAACCTCAAAATTTAGGAAGAAGTTAGTTTATGTTTGCGTGCTATGTTTAATTTTGTTTACTAGAGCATGCTGTATTATTAAAATTAGACCTGGATGGGATGATTTTTCCTTTTCCATGGAATCTTTCAACTTCAAAATTAAAATTTTTTCCTCCCTACCAATACAGAGCAGAGGATCAAAATAGCAGTATCTTTGATGTAACATTAACTCTGGGTTGTTTGATAACTTCAGGCTATTTGTTGTACCGCTCTCTTTATTAAAAATTACATACAAATGGCTTTAGTTTCTAAATTGAGTTCTCAAAATATACTTTTTTTTAAAGAATTGCCCAAGATTGACATTATGACAGTTCTGAACCACTTTTCACAATGACCTCACCTTGCAAATGTTTTTTGAAGTGTCAGCATTTTCTAACAGCCACAAAACAACTTTGTTGAAGAGTTTCTGACCAGCTGTTGTCATTTTATATCAGTGTGTGACACCATTTTACTTGTCTCAGCGTAACTCAAAATTTTACTGTGTGTCACCACGGTGCTCTGGGCTCAGAGCTCCTGCATGGGTGCCATCTGGGAATAAAAACGTGGGGGTGAGCTGCTTCACTCCAGTGAGCAGCAGGAGCACTAGGGATGCCAGTGGATTTGCCTTGTTATTCACTGTATTATTTCATATGTTAATTTTACAAAGTTGTCACCATTTATGCAAGTACAGCCTCAGCAGCCTGCATGTTTGGTATATGGACTGTAGAGTGTATGTATCTGATTTACAGCCCCATTGTGCTCTCGGAATGTTGTAGAGAAAAGCTTAGAGGAGACAGTCCAGGGCAGTATTTCCAAAGCATCCTGGCTCTTGATGTACCTTCACTGTTGCTTTCTTGAAAGGAGTTTCCTGCTTGATAATGAGTGGGAAGAAAGTTAGTTCAGCAGCGCTCACCTCTCCTGATTTGATGTTCCGGTTGGGCAGTTGAGGACAGTCCTTCCTCTGCTGCTTCATGGGGCTTAATTGAAGGACAGGTTTTTTTTTAAGCCTTGAAGGCAGTGGGTGGTTGGTAGTAGTATTGTTACTTGCTACTACAAATGAGGCTTTTAGTGGGTCTACCGCTATGTTCTACTGACTCAACAGGGCAGCTCAGCCTTGCTGTAGGAAGCTGTGGCATAGGCTTTGCCCTCTGATGTCAGTAACAAAGTGGGACCAGGATCAAAGCTTTGGATCTTCCTGCTTTAAAGAGGTGGGAAGAGTGTAACAGATCACAGTCTGCATCCCAGCCTGCGAGGCTCTGTGCTGTGGGGGGCTAGGCTGGGAATGGTGGAGGCACTGGCTTGTGGGGGAGGTAGGAGAGATGGCAGCCGTGTGCGTTGGCACGGGTGCAAGCTGGCTGCTGATGCTTGCAGGCTGGCAGGAGGATATGCTCTATCAGCTTTGTGGGTAGAGAAAATGTCCCGGATTAGTTAGTGCTGGCAAGAGCCAAAGTGAGAAAAATACTGTGAGACTGAAGCGATGGGTGTGAGTCTTTCCTGGGCTTTCCGTGCAGAGCTTCCCAGATTCCCCCCTGCTCACAAGCTACATATCACATTTTTCCTCTGAACATCTTTATGTATCACTGAATTGATCCCCTCTCGCTACAGAAATATGTTGTTTTCTTTCCCAGTAAGGGGGTTATTTAGCTGCTTAACTTGTGGGTGGCTGCTGTTGTCCCTCCTGAATATCAGATTTGTGTTCCCTTGCCTGTGGAGGTGGGAGAAGGCTTGTGGCTGTGGGTTGACACCTCCCACCCAGCTTGATTTAACCTTTGGTGCTGCCCTCAGAAATAGGTCTCGCGCAGGTTGTGCTTTTCCTTTTCTTCCACTGGAAAATTCCCACCATGTCACTGTTTTCCTGGGATCCCTGAGAGGTCCTTGGAGTGCTGGCCTGGAATAGTGCTGAACACAGGAGGGCAAGCAAAGCAGCAGCTCAGATGAAAGTTTTGATGGATTTGATTTCTATTCTTCTTGTACCTTGTGTTACCAGTGACTTTCAGATCACATTTTCAAGTATGTTGTGCAGCTTGCCTGTAGGACAGTATTACAGTATTAATAAAGGAGCAGGCAGGAAGGAAAAATATCCAGGTCTTTCCAGATCAAACTGGAAAAGAAACAGGGAGTGAAGAAATAGTGATTTCAGTGCAGCAGAGAAGGCTGTCAGGCTTAGCAGGGTGATACTTGATTGGCAAGAGCCAATAAGAGCAAAGTACATTGGTGTCAGAACTTTTCCATCCCATGTTCCTTCAAGGCTCTATAGCCCAACTGGTACAGGCTGCACGTTTTCATTGTGAAGTGCCAGTAAGCCAGGCTAGAGAGGAGCCAGGCTTACCCTAGCAGACTTAAATAATGTAAAACTACTGTCCTTGAGTGGGAAACACTAAAAATCCCAGAGATAGTGCTCAAGCCCCTTTACATGTGATGAGAAACTAATTCAATTTCTAACTTGGTATAGCCAATAGTGAGATTAATTTATGCTTCATGTTCTAACATTAGTCTTTAATTTAGTTCAATGCCTCTTCATCTGGCCCAGAGAGCTCAGTGTCTCCTGACGGTGCTGTTTTGATCAGAGATGCTGTTCTTCAAGAGCTGTAACACTCCCTGCCCCACAATCCAACGTAGCTGTCCTAGATGCAGACCTGTATAGGAAGAAGGGCTACTCACAGCAAGTATCTTTACTAGCAGGCCTGTTCATGCCCTTCTTTTTAAAGGTAGGGCACGTGTGTGGGAGGGTTGGGAAGTATTTACCTACCCTCCCTTTCAGGCACTTGGCTCCCAGGTGCAGTCCATCCCTTGGGCAGCTCCTGCTGCCAGTCACGGGAAAGCTCTTCTGCAGAGTCCCCCACCACAGCTGGGGCTGCAGAGAGCCTGTGGGTATTTCTGTTCAGCCCACTGCTGGGAGACCTGAGCCTGTTTGATCCTGACAACTTGCAGATGGGAGAGTGCAACTAATATGTTATTAGTTTTGGAACTGGGCACTTAAACACTGTACGAGTCATTTTAACCAGTGATATTTCAGTTTTCCTTGGACAAGGATTTTGTACGTTCAAATACAACCTTTCACTCTTCTGTTCCAGCTTTTGTGTTTTGGTGTATAGTCATGTGTCACGTGTATTATGGCTGCTCATGTGTTCCTGTGTATTTTGATGGACCAAAGCAAGTTTAGAGGAAATCAGAAGGCTGCTGAGCACACAGGGGTGTAAAGCAGAGGACTGCACAGGTCCCAGGCTCCAAACCTTATCTAGCTATTTCGTCATCTCTCACTTATCTTGTTCCCAAGTACTTTGATTTAACACCACAGGACTCCTGCCTAAACTCTTTCTGGACCATCTTTTTATACCTCGTCCCACCTTGTCAGTTGTGGGATATGTCTCCCTTCTGTTATTTATTTGCTTTACCCAAATGGACTCGTCCCTCCAGAGGGTGTCATGGTGTGGCAGGTGCACATGCCAGGCACCTGTAGCAGGGGAGTTGTGGGATAACGGGAAACCGGTGCAGGAACACAGAAGATCCCATCTGTGATGTCCTGTAGTCTTTTGTTCCATGTTTGTACAGCATCTGTCAGAGCAGCATCTTATCCGAATTGCTGTGCAAACATACAGGATTGCTCATGAGACCAGGGAGGATTTACTCCGTAATTCGTACATATTGATGCTAATGAGAGCTTTTCAGGGAGGATGCTTCATAGCCATCACTTGGGTCTGCTTTTCTTCTGATCTCCCCAAGTGTCACCTGTAGGGTTTGAGAGTGTGGCTGGCAAACTGTAGTCAGATGTTACAGACCTAATCTGATGAAACTCCTGTCTGAGGGGAATAAACAAGCAGTGTTGTATGTTTTGCTTTAGGAAATTCAGAGATTAGCTAAATCTGTGTTTTAAACCTCCTCCATAAACAGACTCCAGCTGTGACAGTCTTGGGATCTGTACCCTCTTGCTCCGAGCTGCAGTGCCAAAATAGAAACAGGCTTTTTCCTGGACAGGCTTTGTCCTGAGATGATCTCTTGGTTTGTGAATGTGTTCTGACTTGGAAAAAACCCAGTCATTTAAAATATTCAGCATGACAGCTGTGAAACTGTGCACACCATGGTCTGGTGACTGACCGGAGGAGTAACAAGTGCCCTCTGCAGAATGACACAGTCAATGCTGGCGTCAGTTCTGACAGCTCCAGCCTTGCTAGTTTGTGAACTTGTCACCCCTCATCTTTTGTAGCTGAGAGATGGAGGTGCAGCTTTTGCCATGAGTTAGAGGAGCTGGAGATGCAGGATAAAAAGCAAAGGTAGTGAAATCTACTGGCAGCCTGGGAATGCACTGATGTTTGTATTGCAGTCTTCCGTGTGCAAGGCTAAAATAGGATGCGTCCCTCTGTAGCTTTATAGAGACAGAGTGCTCCAGTGACCCTCCTCAGCTGTAAACTTCAGATTTGATCATGGTGTCTATTTACAGGTAAAGAACCAAATATTTGGGCTGCAAAGGCTTGTTACCAATTTACCACGCAGTCCATTTGTATAAATCTCGATATAAGATGTTCCTTTTGATGGAAAGGCCAGCACTTGCAACGAACCCCATGATGGTGTTCTTAGGACTGTAAAAGTTAGACAGATGAGTAAAAGTATTTGGAGGAAATTTCTGTAGGCTTCTTGGTGGTTACTGTAGACAGTACCGCACTGTAGAATTACATGTATCATTTGTCCAAGTGGAAGTCACTGCTGTGCTGCCAGTTTAAGCTCATACACAGTGCTAGAGACACTATGCTAGGATGGCTGGGTGCTAATGACGCCCCTTCTCTTCTTTAGAGGTGACTACCTGCAACTTTCATGTATCCTTTCTTGGGGACATGTATGTCCCAGGTGAAAGCATTGAGTTTTCCAGGCTTTTCAGTGGATTAAAGTGGGCAAGAAAGTCGAAAACCCAGTCATTTGTTTTTAGGTAGCTTATGATATAAACAGGAACTCTGAAGTGTTTATTTTCCTCCCCAAATGAGGAATGTCAGATAGACCATTTCCTGCCTTTTCTCTCTTATGAAAACAGCGTGGGAAGGCTCAGAAGTATAAAATTGCTTTTCCTTAATCAGAAAGACAAGAGTCTTGTAGCTTTAATAGAGACATATTTTCTTCTCAACAGTTCTCAAACTTTTGTGCTACATTAGATTTAATGATACAGGAGTTTTAAAGGGCCTGAATAAATCACTTCTTTTGCTCTTCATCGAGTGACACACCGATGTTAAGAGATCTGGTAGTAGACCTTTCAGGAAAAAAAAAAACCCAGCATTAAAACCAGACTGAATTTACTGTGTTTAAACAACAGCAGTGGAAAAACATGCCTCAAATACATAAATGTTAACTGTGAAACGCAAAAATGTAAAGTGTGCATGCGGTCTCTTCTATTCTTGGAGACCTCAGTTATATTCGGTAAATATATTCAGTTACTAGTGGTAACTTGGAAGACACTTAAATGCAGGGAAGAGAAGGAGGAATAGCTAAGCAGAAGGCTGACAAGGGGTGCAGCTGTGCAAGCGTGCATTAGCTGGTTGAAGCCACGGCACAGCAGCTGAAGGATGAGTTAAAGCTCTAGTAGGTCACAGCACAGTTTGTTCTTTCTGATTTATGAATCCCATACTTTGAGTAGGTCTTTGCTTTTCTGTGTTAATAGCTTCAATACCCAGGAGTGTGTGTGCGTATCTTAATCAGGCACTGGTATATTATATATGTCAATCATCAGGCAGCAACAATATGCAAACAAGCTGCTACATTCTCACCAGCTTGAAGAGGCTTTTGCTTTGCAAAATGTAAAGCCAAGAATATGTCACTGCATCTTCCAAACTGGACCCCAAAGACAGTTGTTAGTAACTAGTAAGGACACAAATAGCTCTTATTTGCTTTATGGTAAGACCTACCTTGTGGTGCGTTACCATGCAAACATTACAACCTGTATTTCCAGCATAGTCACTCAGCTCTCATGCATAGATGCTGTAAAGCCAGGGAGGAGGAAAATCAACGATGCTGAAATTAAGTAAAACAATACACTTATATGCACTGAATCTTGTTTATTACACACAACTCTTCTGCAACTCCTCCCACCCTATTAATAAAATATCCTTAAGGTTTCAAGTGGAAAGCTCAGCCGCTGCTGATGCAAAATGACAGCAGCAGAGTGATGATTTACACCACCCACAGATCAAGTCTGAAGGCTTTATTTACATGGTGCAAGACTGTTTGCAGAAGGCTTTGTCCGATTTGATGCATGGGAAATCTGTCGGTGAAACAATTTAGTTATGAAATTAAAAAGACTTAAGGCATTAAGTGCTCTTTGCGGCGTGCTGCTGCATTACATTCATAAAATACCCAAGCCTGGCTCTCATGGGCTGTAAATGAACTCTTAGTGAAAAATATGTCAAAATAAAACTACAAACAGCGTGGGAGAATGCCTGCCAGGTTCCTCATAAAGACTTCATACCAATTAGCAAAGTTAGTCCCAGAGGCTTTATGCTAGACCTTGCAGATGCTGGGAAAGGGCTTTGTTTTTTTACAATGCCACTATTTACACTTATGATGGGCTTGAGTAATAAGAAACACAAGGTATGCAGTGAAAGCAAGCCAAATGGTATCATTTAGAAGAGAAGATAAACAAAATTGTCACTACCAAGAAAGTGGGAAGTCAGAGCTGTGTGGGCTGAGTTCTGTCCTTATTTGGCTTTGGGGAATTACGTGATTTTATGCTATGACTCAGAGTTGTTTTTACAGCATTTGCGTCATCCAGAAAAGTTGAATCTGCATAAGACCGAGTATGTTCCAGGAGAGAATATTTTGTTCTGTAATGTGAACTCACCAATACACACTGACAGCTTTCATGTTTTGCTTTTTTTATTATTATTGTCATTCAGGCACAATCTGCAAAATGTCTCAGAGCCATCAGGTTGTGTTACCATAGAAAGTACATGCAGTATCAAGGAAGATCCATTTTGCAAATCAGGAACAGTGACTTTCATTTCTTGAGAGAGCCATAAGCTTTTAGTTTGCCTCATTTGACCTCTGTTCACGTGGAAAAACACAGCCTGTGCATGAATTAAGATACTTTAACCTCTCCCCTGAGTTCCACCCAGATCTGTCCATATTATTTCACTTGCCTCACCCATTATAGGTGCCACAAATTAGTCACTGCCCTGAAGTGTAAATGCTTCTGTTTTTCCATCCAGGAGGGTTGTTAGAGGATTTGGCACATAATACTGTAAGGAGATGGCAGAACTGAAAGTAGGTGAGCTCGGGCATTGGTCTGAAGATGCAGCAAATCCAAGCAAGTCCAAATTAGGGCTTTGAAGGCTGGATCGCAAATGCTGCAGCCTTGTGATGCAAAGTGCTGATCCAATATTGGCTCACTCTGCTTGTTCAGACATGTTCAAGTGTTTCTGAGAAGTTATTTTTGTGCTGGCAGGCTTTATGAGAGATCAGGTGGTGTCTGCCCATGTGGATCTGCATTTCTACAAGGCTGGAGATCATTTTTCTTCCTGCAGCTGGAGCGGAGCTGTCGTAAAAATACGATGCTGACATAAACACTGCTCAGGCTAATTAGTCAGAAATGAGATTGCTTGCCCACACCCTGGAGCGTGTGGGTGGCACCATACAGGTTGGGTTTTATTAACGGCCGTGGAAGAGCCTCAACCTCCCATCCATTGCTCTGGACTGATTAACAGCTCAGACATAACTGAAACCCAAGCAAAATTAGTTTTTTTCTGTCTCTTAAGTGCTTTGACATGTGTCCAAGGGAGGGACGCTCACCTTTTATCTCCCCTGTTTGCTGGAGGGCCCTGGCACTGGACTTTAGTCTCTAGGTCACTGTGTTGCTTGTTTGGCAGAGAGCTCAGGGAGGAAGGTGTGTTGTGACCCTGTGAGATGTTTCTGTAAAGGAAACTGCCTATTCTCTCACCTACTATTTTTTAATTTTAATTTTTATTTTTTTTTAAATAACTGCATTTTGCCAGTGGTCTACTTTGGACTTTTGCTTTTCATATGCTCAAGTTCTGTCAAGAAAAAAGGCTGAGGCTGAGTAAGGTGCGGTCATCTCGGGCTGCAGCTTGGGAGGGAGAGGCACTGCACTAACCTCCTGCTATCTGTCTCTCCTGTCCAGAGGAGAAGAAAATGAAGCCGACATGATTATCAGATAGCTAATTAACTGAATCCCATCAAAACTGGTCACTCTGCAAATTCTTGGTGATTTAATTCCCCCATTTAATTAATTCCTCCCCTAGAAATGATTAGCTCTCATTAGAGTTGAATTACCTGTTAATTTGATATTTGATAATTAGTGCTCTTCTAGGCCCTGGTTAAGCTTTCTTGCCTTACATCAGATTTGTTCAAAAGCAGACACTTAAGTCTTTTGGTTTGAGTTTCTGTTAATCCTGCCATTCCCATTTTACATATGGGAAGACAGGCTGCCCTGTAGTCAAAGCAGGGGTCTGATAATGCCAAAGGGGCCTCCTGGAGAGGTGGTTCCCTCCCCATCTCTGCTGTGTGCCTGGGAGAGACCAAAGACAAAAAAAAAACCAAACACCCCAAAATTAATTACAGCACAAATCTTTGACCTTTGCAGCTTCTACTCTGCTGGTGCCGAAAGTTTTTGGGCCTTGTATTTTTTATCTGCTTGAGTGTTTGTCAGGCGCAGGGCCAGGGGCATAGTGTCCTCGAGAGGGGAACAGTGAGGGCTGCGGAGAGAGCTTTCATGGTGGGTAGGGGAATGTTCTTGGGGTCTGGTCTCTGTTCCTGAGGCTGCTTCTGCATTTTAGCTGCAGATTGGCTCAATGCAAAATGCGGAAGCTGTCCAGGAAACGGAAAGCAATGCTTCCCCTCTGCCACCCCCCCGGATGTGTTTGCAAATCCCCGTCTCCTCTTTCAGAATGTTTCTGCCAGACAGAAGCCTGCTGGAATTATTTATTAATTTTGCTGCACAGTGTCATGGTTTCAACAGGAGGGGGGGATAGTCCCCTTTTGATCCATGCCTGTCGCTTCTGTTGGTAGGGCACTTCCTTTAGGGCAGAGCGTGCTGTGGGTATGGCTCTCCCCATACGTTGGGAAGCAGAGAGCTCAGACCTGCCGTTTGTCAGGGGTGCGCTCAAAAACCTGATGGTTGTGCAAAGCTTGGGTGATATTGCTGGTGTTAACTATTGCTGTATGCTGCAGGGTGCTGTCTGTCCCTGCAAGCTCCCAAGAGAATGGCAGCAAATGCTCTCTCCAGCCTCACCTGGGATGGAGGTTGGAGCCCTCCTTGTATCGGCAGTGGGGCTGGGCTCCCTACAAGAATTAAGGTGGAGGAGTGGAAGGTCTGTGAGCAGTGCCCCAGTGACACCTAATGGCGTACACTTGGATGGGGCTTCTTGGTCATGCAGAGGCATGATGGAGGAAAGGCAAATATCCAGCTGACTTCTTTATGGAAAGGCAGGCACATTCGATGCTAAAACAAGGACAATGTTTAGAGCTGTCTCTCAGTTGCTGCCTTAACAAGACTCCCCAAACATTTCTGTTCCTAGGCGGATCAAACATTCAGGCCTGGAGCCTCAAGGGTATTTCAGCCTCTGTGCTGCTGACATCCTCTGGCTAACACCCAATCCTTTTTAGGTCTCTCAAGTGTGAACGGAACTACCTAAATGAGGGTGATACTGCCTGGCACAGGCCCAAGGCTGCATGGGGCTCAAGCTGCAGCAGTAGCTGGTAACATCCCTGGACCAGGATCAGTAGGTGGAATAGCCCCAGCCTAGTTTGTCAGCCGCTGCTGGAATTGGTGTAGATGACCTTTGCCGCTTATGCATACTGAGGATGAGTTTTGTAAAAGGCTGGGGACCTGATTACCCGAGACAGAGCATCAAAGAGACACCGTGCTGGATTGAAATTCACTTACACCATGCCCTCCAGCTTCTAGATGAAGTACTTCATACCATGCCTATTGCAGACCCACAACCTTTAGACTGAGATCCCTCTGCTGCACTGCTGTGGGCTGTTAAAATTGTGAGGATGGTGGATTGTAAAATACAATTTTGTTTATAACCTGAAGATACATTTTACTTTTGTTCTGCTTAATCTTCTTGAGGTCTCAGACAAGGCGTGCTTGGATCTGGGCTTTGCTGGCATAAGCCAACCTTGTTGTGACATCTTACTGCCCTGGCTGCCCATCCTGTTCCCCTGCAGATGCTACTGCCTCTCACGTGGGGAAGGACCTATGTGTGCCCTTTTCCATACCCTGTGGTGAGGCTTGATGCCATAGCCCTTCAGCTGGAGACCCTTGGGCAACATGCAGCCAACCTGTAGCACTGGTAGGGTCCCTCAGACCCAACGGGATGCCCTGTCAAAGGCACCTACCAAGCATCTACCCAAAATAATGGACTGAGGGTGTCCCAAGTTGATGCTTTAATTCATCACTTCCGCAGTCTGCTTTTTGTTTTGCAATTTTAAAATTGCATTGCTAAAAATCATAGCAGCAGCAGCCCCAAGCAGTGAAGTTTCCCTATCCCATTTAAGGACAAGGCAAGTGTTTCTGTTACACCATGGGCCCATTGCTCTGGTAGGAGAGGGAGATCATGGACAGAATGTCACCAAATGCACCTGAGCAGCTGCTGTGAACATTCACTAAGTGCCGAGGAGGGAGAAGATGTTTTGGGTGCTTCAGAAGTGCCACTGGGCACCAGGGCGAAGGGAGGTGCAGCCCTGCACAGCCAAGCATGCTGCCCCCTTTCCTGTCCCACACCCTCATGTGTCACATGTGTGTCCCCCACACAACACAGCAAGTCGCAGAGGAGAAGGATGAAAGCTCTGCCTAAATCAAAGGGAAATAACCATAGTGAGAAATTTTGGGTAGAACACAGGTTTTTTTGAAGGCTGCGGTGTCTTGCAGAGCCCCGGTGTGGTTTATTTTTAATGCTGAACATCTAGCCCTCCTTCGCATTTCCCACAGCTTGACTTGATCAATGTGCTTTTGCAGGATCTCCCTCCCCCTGCCCCGTACACCCCGTGTAAACACCCCGTGTGGTGTTTACTTCCCCATTTATTTTCTGTCTCCTACCATACACACAGAGCAGATGTTCCCAACGCTGTTCTAACTCAAATTGGAGTCGGTAGCTCAAACAACTTGTTGCAACACACTAGTTGCTCAAGCGCAGCTATTGTAGCACAGCTTTTCTGGCAAGTGCAAAGAGGGTTTTTCCGTTCACTTTTGCAGGCTCCTGCGAACCCAACACAACCTGCATGGCATCCCTAGATGCAACCTAGAAATGGTTAAGGGATTTGCAGGCTGCAGCTTTGCTCCTATCAAGCTAGCAGGAGCAGGGCTTTCTCTTCACGTTGCCAGTTGCTAGGCTTGGGACTCGGTGCTGATCCTATATGACAGCATAGTATTCGCCCTGCTGCACAGGAGCTATTTCCCCCCGTCGCTGTCGATTTGATGTCTCAGAAAAAGCTGTTGCTTTCCTTCTCCCTCAGGTACCGTGGTCTTCTGCAGCTGGCAGGAAACAAAGACTTTTGCATGAGCAGAAGTGCTGTACTTCTGCGATCCATAAATACACCCTAGCGTGGGGGATTTGTGGTGTTTGCCTGTAACACGGCCACGGGGGCTTTTTTTGGCGATGCCCAGGATGGGCACGGAGG